>NW_024342648.1:1193951-1209594 GCF_902729225.1 Pteropus medius | reverse complement strand
CTTTATCATCAGCTGCTGAAATATCTACATTAAACACTAGGTGGTGCTGGAGAGTCAGAGTTGCATCTCTCTAGGACAGGCTCGTGAGCGTGTTTCCTGAAGACAAAGTCCTTTTCTTTTCAGGAACCAGGGAAGATTATTAAATGAAGCTATTCAGTCACATTGTTGTGCTTTGACAGCACTCAAATATAAGGAAATGAAGTGATGGTGAGTTCTTTATCCTTACCAGAATAGATGAAGCTTACTAGCAAAGTTACAGAGAATGTACTTGGCTGGAGTCTGCCACTATGCATGCAGACAGCAGAGGCTCCCTGGCCAAGTCCTCCAACCTTGCCACTCACTCACTCTTTGCCTACCTTCAGCCCAAAGTAGAGATATATTCATGCGTCATGTTATGTGTTTCCTCTGTTTCTTTGCTCATGCGGGAGTTATCCTAAAACATAGGTACATAACATGGTAACCAATATTTGAAATAGAACAGGAGTAAGACACCAGGGAGAAAACAGAAAGCTCTGGCATGAAGTGAGAAGAAGCCGACAACCCCCATGACTTCTTTCCATCCCTGTATCTCCCCTCAGTTTTTAGGAGGTTTCAGGTCAGAGTCCTCTTCATCCGAGAATCACGCCCAAAGGGTTTTCTCGTGGCTTTTCGCATATAGAGTTTGGTTCTGTCTTCAGCAGCCATAGGTAGTCAACACTGCGCACTCTGGCCAGGAGCTCTGTTAAATGCCTTTGCCTGTTAGCTCGTCTTATCGTAGGCCGATTCTGTGGCGTATATACTGTTAGCATCTTCGCTTCACAGAGAAGGAAATTCAGAGCAGGAAGGTAACTTGCTCA
This sequence comes from Pteropus medius, assembly GCF_902729225.1. Lineage (NCBI taxonomy): Eukaryota > Metazoa > Chordata > Mammalia > Chiroptera > Pteropodidae > Pteropus > Pteropus medius. The sequence goes on along the minus strand of NW_024342648.1, from coordinate 1,208,758 downwards.
AGGTCACAGCAGCTAGATAGTAGAGCCTTGACTTGAACTCCTGCCAATTTGGTTCAGAGAGGAAATAAAAGCAGGCTTTTCATAGGGAGTTTCTGAATGTTATGCTCCTTGAGAGGGATGTGTGGGCTTTACCAGCCATCACAACGCCTCATTTTTCTCTTCCTTTTCCTTATAGGTCATTAACAGTCAATCATTAACAGTCTTCTTTATTTATGAGGTGCTTGTCCTCTGGCGGACTATAAATTCCAGCAAGTCTTTGTCTCGGCCACATAGGCAGAGTTAGAACAGTTCCAGGCGCATAGTAGGTTCAAAGTAGGGATTCTGTAGAGACATAAATAGACACAGCTCTCTCTCTATGTACATACATATATGCATAAATGCATATGTAAGTGTATACATATGTATTTGATATGCATAAATATGTACGTATATGTATATTTGTTGAGTGAATAAGCAGTGATGCACGGCTGCGGCTGAGAGCCATAAAGAAGCTGTGTGTAGACTATCTAACTGCAGGTTTTTATGCCAAGAATGCTTGTGTTTTTTTTTTTTGTTTTTTTTTTCTTTTTTTTTTCTTTTTTTTTGCTCTAATTGATTCAACACTTCGCTCTTGGAACATTGGCCTTCTTTCCCAGACATTGTTTATAGCTTGGGGAAACGGTCTCCTCCATCGGTACAAACACCGGCTGTGATTTGCATCTTCTATTTGGCTTCTTTAGACGCTGTTTGAGAAATTGTGAGTGAGTGTTATAGCCATTCTTAAACGCTAACCTGGGACATGATTTCTCCAGCAGATTCCGCGGACAGCCACTATCGCACGCCCTCCTCCTCCCTCCAGCCATCCTCTGCCAGCTCCCTTCACACCGCCCCTACTGTCAGCTCCTCTTTGCCAAGAGATGACCCAAGAACTAATACCGTAGCCACTGAGAAAACCAGAAGTGAGTCAGAGTTTCTAAACTCCCTTCCTGATTATCTGATTCTGTCCAACTGTGAGACTGGAAGGCCACACCATGCCAGGTACGCTCCCAGCACACTCTGCTCTGTCTGCACAGCCCACACTGGCTCCCCCTTCAGTGTCTGTCACTGAGATGTGCTCAGTGTGCCTGAGCAAATCAGTCCATGTAGCTGTTGCATCTTCTAGTGGGTGGGTCTGCAATCACCTCTCTCTCTTCCTGCCGCTGACAGGGCGGGGACAGATCACTATCAGCGGCTGTGAAGGATAGAGCATGCAGCTTACTAAACAAAATGAGTCATATTTCAGTATTGTGGCTTTCGTTCCTAACCTTGCTTTTTCATGCGTAGCTGACACTTACAGGATGAAAAAAAATCAACAAACCATTTCTTTTCCCCCAGCATTAACGAGTTGACGCGACCGAGGGTTATAGAGGGAATGTGTCTATATGAATAAAATAAAGGGTGATATTCGAGGAACGGGAGTGAGGCCAGCGTGGGTTTTGTGGTGGGTGGATGGCTTTCATCGTCAAACTTCTGCCAAGGGCGTATCAGTAGTGTCGCTGTGGTACCGACGGCAGCTGCCGGGGACCTGCTGCATTTCACTCACGTGTACGTGCTTTTCTTCCCTCAGTCTACCCACCAGATGTGATAGCTGGTCAAACTCAGACCGTTTATCGGGACAGACTTCATACGATGACGTTTTCGTTGACTACCTGAAGCCGCCGCCCCCCAGGTGCTTGGGCTACCACGGGAAGGAGTGTCAGCAGAAACTTTCCGCCAAGTCTCAGGCCACCCTCACCCGGAGTAGAGATTTCAGTGGGCCGTATAAGAACCTCTTTACTTCACCGTTGGTAGAAACTTCCTTAAATTCCACCATTGACGTAGATAAAAACCGAGGTTCCTTGCCCTACGGGACAAAAGAACTAGACTTAATGAACAACACGCCACCTCCCCGCCCACCTAAGCCGAGCTACCTGTTCGAACGGCGCCAAGAGGAGCAGCTGTGGTGTGGGCACAGCAGCTGCAGGAGGCCAGAAAGCACTACGACACCGAGAAGAACCTCTCTCCCTGGTTTAGATAACATGAGAACCTTGAAAGGTCAGTGTCGGATGCTAACATTCAGGCACAGCGAGAAGCCTGGCCCCTCTTGACTCCTTGGGTCCCTGGAGATGCTGAAAAAAGTCAGAGCCCTGGTCCCTTAGCCATGCCCCTGCCCCTGTGACGGACGGGCTCCCCACCTGAGAATAAGCTCCTGCTGTTTGTTTAAGGTCCCTCGGGGCCCCACGGGCTATACAGAAGGCGGTACCTCTCGCGTCGACTCTGCTCCGTTTTGTTCTCTGTCTGTCGCGTGCATGGTCAGCCCGGAGACTGAGGACCACAGCTCTTCTGTCCTGTCGTCAACAGTCCCATCAGTCTCCTTCATCATCCCACCCGACGTGTTTTTTTCCAAGTTCTAACTAGCCTATGGACCGGTCACGTGGCTTTCAACAAGCCGTCACCGTCAACCTCATGCTCCGTAGACATACCCTCCTTCTCCTGCCTTTTTCTGTGAAACCCTTTATTCTCAGGGGGTTGCCTCTCTCCTTCTCTCTCTCCCTCTCCCTCCGTCTTCATCCAAACGCAAACACTCCTACACTGCTACGTATAAGGCCACATTTTAAAGGAATTATAGAAGTTAAAGGAATGCAAATTAACTTCGAACTGTATAACTTTCTGATTCTGAGCGAGGAACTGAGTCGCTGTCAAAGACCTCCCCCGATGTCCCTAGCAGTGTGACCATTACACAGATTGCTTCCTTCCGACAACCTCGATGAAATGAATATGCGCTGATTCCACGGAGGGTCCAACGTGCCAGCACGTGAGCAGTGGAGGAAAAGGGAACCCTGAAAGTGTGTGAGCAGGTTTTGGGGAGTGACATGAATGAAACCAGGGGAGTAATAGAATATGAAAGTGAGTCTCAGTGCTTGAATGGGTCTGATAAAGCAGAGGGAACACGTCAGACCTTTTCTGCCTTCCCCACTGAGCGCCACCTGGAACCAACGTTCACACGTGGCTGCAGAGCGGGGTCGAGGTTCATCGCTGAGGAGGTGTGCGTCAGATCGATAGAGCGATTTGTGAAGATGGGACCTCCTCACGATGTTGAGAATAGACTTAAGGAAAGCAAAGCAAGTGTAAAAGCAGGAAAACCGGGTAGAAAATGAGTAGAATAATCCAGACAAACCGTAAGGGTAACCGAGACTGGGATAGATGCTTTTCAATTTGTTAAAGACGGTGGGATGCTTGATCTGTCTTGGAGATAGACCCTCACCCATCGGATGTGTGGTAGAGAAAGAATGGGAGTCGATGTCGACTTCATGATTTTGGCCTGAGAAACGGATGGGGAGCAAGGAACGAGTGGAATGAGATGGACGATGGGGCGGAGGAGGTCCGGAAGTTGTTTTTGGATGTGCCGAGTTTGAGATGCCTGCTAGATACCCTAATGGAAATGTCAAGTAACTGGTTAGAAATATGAATCCGAAGGTCAGTGAGAAGCCTAGCCTGGGCTGGACCTATGAACTTGAAGGTTGTCAGCGTATAGACAGTAAATTCACGTGACTACTTGAGATCACCAAAAGAATGGATACGGAGAATAGCAAAGAACCAAAGACTGAGCCTAGAGCCCTGCAAAGTGTGCAAATCGTGGACGAGAGGAGGAACTAGTAAAAGAAATTCTAAGCAAGCGATTGGTGAGTTAGCAGGAACCCAGCAGAGTGAGATTCTGGCGCAGACTCATTTTCCAGGTGTCTGTTTCGTAGGAATATGGATGTGAATCCATTCTAGGTGCCTGCTGTTAGTCTGATCCCATCTTTACTCTATCATAAAGTCCGTAAACTTTCTGATGTTGACGAAGGGTTTTCTCCGTATTGGTTTTATGTGGTGACATTACTAGGGACCTGGTGATGGAAAGGGAGTTAGGGACCTGTGTCGACATACACAAGTCCCACATTCTTTATCAACCACACTTCGTAATACTTTCTATGGTTTATTAAGTGCTTTCTGTGTTCCAGGCACTGTACTAAGCACTTTACATACACTAACACATCTAACCTTTGCAGCAGTCCTATGAAATAGATTCTATGATTGGTCTTACTCTACAGATTAGGAAATTGAGACAGAGAGTAGAAGGAACTTGTTAAGTGTCGCACAGCTAATAAGTGGTGGAGTTGGGATTGTAAATTAGACAGTATGAGTCCAGAGCAGCTTCTAACCAGTACCTCCGCAGGTTTGGAGACATAGAAGCATGCATGCATGCATACACACACACACACACACATACGTACATACATTTGTATATATAATACGCCTTCCCAATTCTGTCCATCTTCACATCTACGTGTCACTTTCGATATTGACATATATAACAATAAAAAATGGATGAACTTTATTCCTAACAACCTGGACTTACCTTACAAACAAAAATCGAGCAAAGAGGTCAGACACATAGAAGTATATCCTGTATCATTCTCTTTCAATAAAATTTTAAGAGGTTAAAAAAAAAGATAATGTCGACTCTTCAGTTTATTTCTCAGAGGCAACCTGACTTTTCACACTTCTAAGTTCTTGCGGGCCACCTGGCTGGACTGCTCGGCAGTGCTCGCCATCATTGGCCATCCTCTCCTTCCTCAGGCCCAGTGGCACCATGCCCCCCAACTGTCCTCGTCACCCTATGGTTGCCCTCTGAGGATGAGCCGGTGAATATTGGATTTCTCTAGGGTTGGTTTGTTTGTTTGTTTGTTTGTTTGTTTGTTTGTTTGTTTAATGCCTACAGCACCTGATCTTCCTAGATGGTCTCCCATCCGAGTACTAACCAGGCCTGACCCTGCTTAGCTTCTGAGATCAGACGAGATCGGGCGTGTTCAGAGTGGCGTGGCCGTAGCCTAGGGTTTTATTGTCAATCTTCTCTCAACAATTGCAACCCAGATAATCCCATGTACTCTCAAGGTTCTGACTGTCATCTCTAAGCTGTCAGTTCCTCTAGAATTAAATCTCTTTTGAGTTAGGCCCATATATATGTTGCCGCCTTCTGGATATGTCCTTTCAATCCGACAATCATCCTACATGTTGATGTCACACTGTTTATTTGTCATATCCATCTGCCAAGTTTTTAATCCTGTATTCAACTTTCCTCTCTCTCCACTCCTGTACCTGAGTAGCTGACCGTCGCTGCAGAAAATCACAGTCACCAAGTCATGGTCACAGACCTCAAACGAGCCCTCAGTGCTGCTCGGCAATATGGAGACTTCTCTGTTCACCCCGTTCTCCTTCTCATCACAAGGGAGATCTCACGCCTCCCCTCCTCTCCTCAAACCTCCAGCTCTGTCTCCACCATCTCTAAGCTCAGAAAATTCGTGCAATAAGCGCAACAAGTACTTGTTAATTATTTGCTATATATCTTCCTAATTCACAGACAGAACGAAAGCCATCATGCAGAAACTTCTTCAAAATCTGGTCTGATCTCCTCCTGTTGCAGAATGTGTTCTGACCGCCCAACTGGACTTAAGAGCAAGTCTTGCTTATGGAAACTGTGTTGTGCTTCTCTGCCTCTACAGAGCTGAGCACAGGGCCCTGAGGTCCATGGCGACTTGGTGCCTACTTTACATTGATGTTGTCCTGCGTTTCTCACCACCCCATCTCGTTTCTTGCAGCTGACGTGGAAGGCCAATCAAGACACCAAGACAAGCGCCTTAGTTTAAATTTGGTGAGTTTGGCACTTGAGTTCCTTTAAGCCTCATTTTTACCAAAAATAGCCTGACCTGTATGTGTTCCCTTGAAGTATTTTGAGACTCAGCACTCTAAATCTCTGACGACCCTTCCGGTCACCCCTTAAAGCTTGGACTTGTCTGGGAACTACTAGATTTAGTATCTTGTACGGACCCTGCCAGTTCTGGTGGTCCAGACACATTTGCCCGACGGGGTAGCTCTTTAAGGCATCACTTTGTATTTAAAGCATTTGCATCAAAATTCATAACCCTGTGTCTTCTAGCCTCAGATCTAGGAGGGTCATCGCCTACCTCACATAAGTCCAGAGGCAAAGCTTGAGTAAAAGGCTCGTCTGACTTTCCCAGGGAAGTTCAGAGATATTCTTGAATAATTTGCAACTGAGAGCCAGGGTGTAGGTGAGGCTGCCCACTGGGCGCAGCCTCTGTGACTGTTCTGTGCTTCTGAACCTGTACCATTTTTTTTGGCAGCCATGCAAGTTCTCCCCAGCGTACCCCACAGCTTCATCCAATGATGATGATGGCTATGTACCCATGGGCCCCCTGCCCGCCCCGCCTTGTCCCAAACCCCAGTGCAACTCTGACGACTACATCCCGATGAACGGAGGATGCTTCTCTAGCCCACTGCCTATGCTGCCTGCAAACATGGAGCCTCCCCCAGTGAATAGAGATCTCAAGCCTGAGAGGAAAGGTAAGCCATTCGAGCAGGACTACTGTGCAGGAGAGGGGTGCAGGGCCTGGCAGCCATGTGAAAATTTCCTTCCCAACCTTCTCTGGGAAGGAAGCATTAGAGCAGCGGTCGCCAACGTTTGTGGCACCAGGGACCGGTGCTCCTATGGGAATCTAATGCCCGATGATCTGAGGCGATGATGCTAGCACTGGGGAGTGGCTGCAAGTACAGATGCAGCTTTGCTCCCTCACGCGCCACTCAACTCCTCTCTGCAGCCTGGTTCTTCACAGGCCACGGACCCGTACGGGTCTGCAGCCCGAGGGTTGGGGACCCCTGGACTAGAGAAACCATTCTAGAGGATTGGGAAGTATAAGAGCGAGGATCAAAAGGGAAGGGCTGGGGAACCTTGCTGCCCCAGATCATCACAATTAAAGGAATCAGGGGACTTACAGACACCATGGCCCTGGAAATACAGCCTTACAAGGGCAGGTTCGTTCCAGGGGGCTCATTTTGGCTGCATCCCTAACAAAGACCCAGAAGTGAGCGATGATGGCTGGGAGCAGAACCTCCCTGACATCTCTTCACGTAAACAGCACTCGAATGTCAACACAGTGCCCTCCTCCTGTAAAACAGCCAAAAATGGCCTTTGACACTAATTTCTGAATGTCAGACCTGGTCATGTGCAACTTAGCACTCGCCGACTCTCTGTGTATGCCTATCAGCAGAGGTGTTCAGGGTGGGTGAGGACTTTGGCAGTGAGCGGTCTGGCTCCTATTTGCACAGAGCCCCTTGAAGCATCTGCATTTATCTCAGGCACCTTTTCTGGTCCGCTAAGCAGCATGGATAGGCAGAAGGAAGGACAAAAGGGATAGAAGAAAAGCAGGTCAAAGTAACTTTCTAACGTCATCCTTGCTCACTATCACCTGCTCAGTAGGGCCGTGTGATTCCAAAGAAATATCCGATCCAATGACCGTGACCTCTGACATTCCCATCTGGTACATTCCCACCTCTCTTTGCCCTTCGGAAAAACTACTGCCTCAGCTGGCAGTGCCCACAGCTGGCAGCTAAGTCCCTCACTCAACGCCCGGTGTGTCCTAGTCTCACCCCTTCAGTTTGAGTCAAGTCACATTGACAACGTCTGCCGTGTGCGTAACGCTGTGCGAGGCGCTGGGTGGGATGAATGATGAGGAAGCAAGGAGGGTTCTTCAGTGTGAGGGGGCTGAAGATATACAAAAACCATCTGGAAGAAGAAGAATTATGAAGTCGGTACTAAATAGGAGAACAGACCCTGTCTTATGAGGTTCAGAGGAAATAACCATTCATTCTGGTCCGAAACAATTTAACAAGGACCTGTAACTTGGAGGTATGTACTATTGTTTTGTTCGATTCATTTTCTCTAGCAGTGCTGTCCGGCAGAACTTTCCGTGATGATGGAAATGTGGCCATCGAATACTCGAAATGAGGGCTAGTGTAACTGAGGAACGGAATCTTCCATTTTCTTTCATTTGAATAAATTTTAATTTAAATCGCCACATGTGGTTGTGGCTACCCTACTGGACAGTGCAGCTCTCTAGAACCCGGTGATCAAAGGCATAAAGATAACAAATGGACTTGGGGTTGGAGAGTCATTTGGTGGGTGTGAAGGTGGACGCCTAGGCCAGGAGAGGCTGCTTTTCTGGCAGGGTGGATGCATGGATGGACCATGGGGCCCGACCGGGAGAGAGCTGGTGGTGAAGCCGGGAGGCGGCCGGTCGGTGAACCCCATGCCAGGATGTCATGCCGTCAGGAGAGACCTTTCTAGCTGACCACCTTGCCCAGGTCTGAGGCTCCCAGGAAACGGAACAGCAGGAAAGTTACTGTACCAGGCTTTAGTGATATTCAGGGCGGGAGGAGTAGTTAAACTGTCTCGACTTACATCATCTAGTGGAGGAAAGATACAAAAGCAACCTGGCCGAGGCAGTGATCGAGGAATTACATGCGTGAGCAACTCAGCCAGGTGGGCCACTGAGGCGGAATGAGGGTCAGATGCCAGGTGGTTCTCTAAATGCCAAGGCTGCTGCAATGAACAAATCAGAAAAGCGCCTGGCCTCCCAGAACCCAGTAAGTCTAGACCTGGATCAGATAATCACAGATAAACGTATCACAAACGGGGAATGCTGTACAGGGCAAGTACAGGAACTCGCGAGAGCCTGCGGTGTGGAGTCTGCTCTTGTCTGGAGGTCAAAGAAGGCCTTCCTAATCAGCCGAGGTCTCGAGGTGACTCACCGGGCAGAGGGGGAAGAATATTCTAGGCAGAAGGACGATGAGGCAGACACCATGGACTGGAGGCGAAGACTAGAACCTGGGTGATCATTTCTGCCTGCGCTAAGAAAGGTAAAATTTCAATTTTGGGCAGACATACCGAGTGGGATGGAGGCACTGGTATTCACTAAAGTCAGAGGCTTTCATCTGTTTTATCCATACTGTGCCTCTAACACCTAGAACCGTGCCTGACATATAATGAGTTCTTAATAATTGTATATTGACTAAATGTATTGCCTCATCGTTAACCTCCAGCTGGTAATGTTTGCTCGAGTTGTCCTCTCTCCTCCCAGTGAGGCAGGGAAGAGTAGGACAATGAGATTCACACTCATCATCAGTGCTGCTTGTTAGTAAATTTGAATTTGATGTGGTAGGTAAGTGGAACGTCGTCGTCGTTTTTTAGTCTTTAGATTCTGGCCTTGAACTCCTGAGAACTGACTCTATTGGATATTGTGTGTTACTTTATAGCGCGACTACCTCCCACGGACCAGAACAGCTTCTCTACCATTCGAGAACATGCGTCTCTAACCAGGACCCACACCGCGCCTTGGTAAGTCTCTGATTGCTCGAAGGGGCCTCATTTAGCATTGACACTCCCATAGGTCTTAGTTAGGCCTCTCCGATTGAATGTAGTTGAAGCCCACTTGGGGTTTATTATCACGAGCCAGAAGTGTTTCGCCGATCACAAAGGAAGGAATATAATTGAATCTCCCAGGATACTGGGATCAGGAAGGAGAGGGCCGCCGGGAACCCCAGAAATCCTTCTCACATTTGTTCATTCCTCTTTCTCTGGAGAACTCTTTCCTTCGTTGCACCATCCTCATGGCCAAAGATCACTAGTACCATAGTTCCTGAGCTTATTTATTTACATGCCACACAGTTCCAGTACCCACAGAGACAGGCTCTTTTCAATCCCGATTCACAGTTCGTTCCTGTGAGAGGGCATTATATTACCCCAGCGTGAGTGGAATCGACTATGGCTCAGGGGAAGGCCAGTCGTACTGACGTGGCTTCCAGAAAGCTCAACTTTGTGAACCAAGTAGAAGCGAATTCTCAGAGAAAGAGGGATGGTTCACGGGCTTGGTGGACAAACCTCAAAATGTATCTGCACTCTCTAGTCTCATCTTTTAGAAGTTGCATTTTCAGAGTCCTGAGCCTTGTTCGAGGAGTTTCTTGGTTCCCTCTAAATGCCAAAGGACACAATCACTTTGTATAGCAGAATTCTGCGATGAGCTATATTTTCAGCCAAGACTGTAGAGACTCAGTCTGTGCTTCTGACTCAGGAGATGGATGAACGTCGATTCACAATCTTGTCCTCATCCCATCGGAAAAAGTGGCCACACTTCCTTACTTTTCCTGGTGACTTTGAATGGACACAAGAGAGCCCCAAAGGAGTTTTTTTTTTTCCATAAATGATATGATACCTTAGTCTCTTTCTAGAAAGCTCATGAACTGTGTCACATGGAGGGCCTGGAAAAAGCAGCTTTCGAGAATTAGGAGTCATTTGCCCCAGAGTGGGACAGAAGCTGCTGGGCAGTCTCTACTGCTTTAGGAATCGCTTTGCCCGGAAGGAAGTTGTATCTGGAAGGGGAGGGTGGAAGCCCCACGGGGGCCATGTCAGTTCCTGGCTGGCTTTCAGAGCAGCTGTAAGACATCGCTTTGACCTCACCTATATTTTCGTTCTTAGCAATCGGACCAGCTATCTCCCTCCAGAAAGAAATAGTATTAGTTCTGCAAGATATGCCAATTCTGCTTCCAGAAAAGAGGACGAAATCTACATCCGAATGGTAATCCTATATTTTTCATACTCTTATTCTTCGGCCCAATCAATATTCTTATGAGTTGATTAGACTTCAGAAAGCCCCATGCAATCTTAACATGATCACTCGGCTGTAATACCAGGTTACAGTGCTTTCCAGACTGCAAACAAATATATTTGAGGCTGGTTTTCTTTCCTGCGATGTGCAGCTCTTGTACCATTTGGAGACCACAGTATTTCAGGAGTACCCAAGGCTGAGGCACGTGTAATAGGAAAATGGAAATGTCAGCAGTCCTTGGCACCAGGGCCATGATATCCTGTTTGACCCCAACAGGTTTGCAGTTCCCCGGGTATCTAGAATCTAAGCTTTGAAAACACACATGGGATGGATCCTTCCACCAGACTACTTGGTGGCCCTACCCTGACTGTCTCTGAACCTTTCCAAAGGATGAGACACTTAGAACCCCGCTGAGAGGTGGCTACCGTGTCCTAGGCTGTCCTAGGCCGTGGATGTGTGTCTTAGTCTCCCGGAGAGCCCTGTTATAAGGTCCTTTGTAGATCTGAGTAGATAGAGACCTGACTTCTCTGTCCTTTGATTAACCATTTACAGCTCAAGAGTCCTAATCTCTTTCTGTCCTCTGATGTCACTTCTATTCTCTTTACCTTGGATTCTATTGAGAATATGAGTTTTTGAAGGGAGGAGGAGGGGCGTTCAGCACCTCTGGGAATCAATCAGGCACTTGAGCCAGATTTGCGCTCATTCCGCAATTTAAAAAATATTGGTACTTTACAGACAATTCTCCAGAGAGAATTCCTCTTTAAACTATGAAATTTTGAAAAGAGATCTCAGAAGGACAAATTTCAAGGCAACGCGACTATACTTTTGAGAAGATAATTCTGCCCTTCTATATATACGTGAGGGATAATAAGCAATTTAAAATCTAAAACGGGTAATCTCCACTGAAGCAGTCATTAAATGCTTCGTTTTGCCTTTCTAGTTGATACAAATTGTGCTGTAAGCGCACTTAACCATACGCAGTTGGAAAGTGACTCATGTACAAATCTGCTGTGATATTCCCAATGTTTTTCACACTTAGTAATGGCCCTTGGGAGACTGGTAGAAGAAAACACTCTTACAAAGGATGCTGACCAGCTGTGCTCTGTCTCCAGAGAACAGAAAAGGGAAGTGAATGTATAACCGAATAGAAGCAAGTGCATAGTCATTCCAGGCACTAGCAGTCCGTTCCTGCTCTTGGAGGCTGTGAGAAAGAGCAGCGTTTCATTAACAACATGGTTAAAGGTCGATTTCTTGCCTAAGTTTATAATCATTGCCTAACGACTGTCTCCGCTCATTGCTAGGTAATACAACACAGAAGATCACGAGCCCAGAATAACTAGCCAAAGGAAGTGACTCCTGTGAGGGAACCACCATATACAAGTGTTTTTATTTTTTATTTTTTTTTTAAATGCCAGTTGATTTTTTTTTTCATACTATATATACATACATTTTTTAGCATTTTATTTTCTTATTTTCCCTCTCCCCCATATAAGTGTTTTTAAAGGCTGTCCCATCTCATTCAATCGTGCGCTTTATTTTTAACTTCACTTATACGAGATTTCCAAATGACTTTGATTTACATTATTTCACTCATCCCACACAGCGATCCTATGTGGTAGACAGAACTAAAATAATTTGATTTGGGTTTTGCACATAATCCTATGCGTTATTTTTTTTCTTTGAGGACAAGTTCTGATCTGAATGGAAAAATTTAGGCCAGGGGCTGAAATACGAGTTTTGTTTTATTACTGTATCCTTCTTTAGTTACTTTAAACTTGGGTTGTGAAATTTATAAAAATTTAGAAGAATGAGCATAATTTCAATTTATGTTATCTCTTTTCTATGGGGTTTTCACACTCTTTAACTTTAATAGTTTTGTAAGGTTTTTATGATAGAATTCTGAACTCCTTAATCTCACATTAAAGTTTTATATGGTATTATAATAACTTCAGTTTTTAGATTATCTTACAGTGAAATTGACCTTTTCCTGGTGTGCAGTTCAGTGAGTTTATTTTTATTACCACAATACGTTTAACATCCATCGCCACACAGTTAACATTTTTTTCTTGTGATGAGAGATTCTTAGATCCACTCTTAGCAACTTTCAAATATATAATACAGTACTGTTAATAGTTACCATGCAATACATTACATCCCATGACATATTTATTTTAGCGGTGAGTTTTAACATACGCGTAGATTCGTGGAACCACAATCAGGACACAGAACGGCTGCGCTACTCTAAGATACTCCCTCGCTTCACCTTTACATTGTCACATCCTCCCCACAAGTCCATTCCCTGGCAACGACTGATGTGTTCTTCATCACTGTACTTTTCCTTTTCGAAAATCCACATAAATGGGCTCGTGTAGTCTTCCATCTTCTGAGACCGGCTTCTTTCACTCCGCGTAATATCTTTGAGATTCATTCAAATCGTTACACGTGTCAATAGTTTTTTTATGTTTTGCTGCTGGTTAGTATTCAAGTGCGCGGATGTGCGGGTTTGTTGATCCACTCACCCACTGAAGGACATTAAGATTGTTTCAAGTTTTTTGGCAATTATATATTCGCGATTATGTATTCATGATAATTATGAATTGTTATAAACATTCTTTTACAGATTGTTTTTGTTTTTTTTAATTTTTTTTTACCGTAGTGAGTCGTATAGCATAAAATTTACCATCTTAATCGTTTTTAAATGGTTGCTGTGCAACCATCGCCACCATCCATTTCCAGAACTTTTTCGTCATCCTAGACAGAAACTCTGTACCCATTGAACAAATAACTGCCTAATCCCTCTCCCTCGAGCCCCTAGTAACCTCTGTCCTACTTTTCGTCTTTGTCAATTTGCCTATTGTGGGTCCTTCATATAGGCGGAATCATACACTATTTGCCCTTTTGCGTCGCCTTCTTTCATTTAGCATAAGGTTTTCGAGATTCATCCCTATGGGAATTTTCATTCCTTTTTAAAGCTAATAACTCCATTGTACGCAGGAACCACATTTTGTTTATCTATTCATCTGTTGGTGGGCATTTGGATTGTTTCTACCTTTTGGCTGTTAAGAATAATGCTGCTATGAGCATCAGTGTACAAGTATTTGTTTGAATCTTGGCTTTCAAGTCTTTCAGATATATATCTAGAGGGGGAATTGCTGGATCACATGGTAATTTATGTTTGAGTTTGGAGGAACCACTAAACTGTTTTCCACAGTGGGGAAACCCTTTTATGTTCCCAATAGCAACGAAGAATGGTTCCGAATTTCTCTACATCCTCATGGACACTCTCTATATTTGTTTTTTGTTTGTTTGTTTGTTTTGTATAACAACCATCCTAACGGGTGTGGAACGGTATCTCATTGTGGTTTTCATTTGTATTTCCCTAACAGCTAGTGAAGTTGAGCACCTTTTCATGTGCTTATTTATCATTTTTATGTCTTTGGAGAAATGGCTAATCAACACTTTTGCCCATTTTTGAATTGGGTTGTTTGTTTTTTTTTATTATTGAGTTGTAGAAGGATTTTTTTTGTTTTTTAAAAAAATACATTATAATGTGTGTGTATAATGTACTATTTCTTTTAGATATTTTAGATTTAAAAACCCTGTAAAAACATTGAAATGTAGAAAACTAGAAAGGAAATAAAAATCTTCCAAATAATTTTTTAAATACTTTATAGATATAAACCCCTTATCAGATAACGATTTGCAAATATTTTCCTCTATTCTGTGGGTTGTCTTTTCACTGTCTTGATACTGCCCTTATACGTACAAAAGTTTTTGATTTTGATGAAACCAATTATTTCTTTCTTTTATTGTCTGTGATTTTTGTGTTATATCCAATAAATCATTGCCAAATCCAATGTCACGAGGTTTCCCCTGTTTTTCTTTGAGAGTTTTATAGTTATAGCTCCTATGTTGAGGTCTTTGATCCTTTTTGAGTAAATTTTTGTATATGGTCTAAAGTTAGGGTCTAACTTCACCTCTTGCATATAGAGATCCAGTTTTCCCAACATTATTTGTTGGAAAGACTGCCCTTTCCCCATTGAATGGTCTTGGCACCTTCATTGAAAATCAACTGACCATAAATGTGAAGGTTATTTCTGGGCTCTTTATTCTATTCCATTGGTCTATATGTCTGTCCTCATTCCAGTATGATACTGTTTTGATTTCTATAGCTTTATAGCAAGTGCCAAAATCAGGAAGTGTGAGTCTTCCAACTTTGTTCTTCCTTTTCAAGATTGGTTTAGCTATTTAGGGTTCCGTAAGATTCCATGTGAACTTTGGGATGGGCTTTCCTATTTCTGCAAAAAA
>NW_024342648.1:1188580-1193940 GCF_902729225.1 Pteropus medius | reverse complement strand
TTCAAAAAAAAAAAAAAGTCATTGGAATTTTTCATAGAGATTGCTTTGCTTAATGTTGTAATCTTACCAATAATTAAATCTTCTAATCTACAAGCATAGGATGTCTTTTAATTTATTTATGTGTGCTTTACTTTCTTTTAACCGCGCGTTCTGTAGTTTTCCGTATACGAATCTTTGTCTCCTTGGTTAAATATATTCCTAAATATTTCATTCTTTTTGATGCTGTTGTAAATGAAATTGTTTCCTTAATTTCCTTTTCAGGTTGTTCCTTGTTAGTGTATAGAATTGCAGCTGAATTTGGGGTGTTGATTTTGTGTCCTGAAACCTTGTTGAATTTGTTTATTTTTTTGTTTATTGACTTCGTGTGTGAAACCTTTAGAGTTTTCTAGGGATGAGACAGGGATTGGACTGAAAGTTCCAATTCTCTAATCACATGCGGGGTTCTCCTGACAGCCAGCCCCCATCCTTACCAGGGGTCCAAAAGTCAACTCATTAACATAACAAGAGACACCTTTGCCACACTCAGCAGTTAGGAAATTTCAAGGATTTGCGGAGCTCTGAGCCAGGAACTGTAGACAAAGACCAAATATATATGAGAAATATATTTTGGTCATCTGAATGACCAAATATATATTATGACATCACAATACTGCCAGCACATATCCTATGATTCCACTTGTATGAAATGTCTAGAATAACAAATCTATAGAGACAGAAGTTAGATTATTGGTGGCTCCTAGAGCTTGGGGAGATGGGCTGGGGGATGATGGCTAAGGAGTGTAAGATTTCTTTTCGGGTGATGAAAACATTCTAAAATTGATTGAGGTGATGCTTGCACAAATACGTGACTATACTAAATACTACTGAACTGTATACTTTAAATGGGAGAATTGTTAAAAAATAAATGGTAAAGAAGGTTTTAATAAGATAAATCCAACGCTACACAAAGTTAAGAATATATACAAACAAGTTGGATTTCTCCCAGGCATACGAAGTGGTTTTAACACTTCAGAATCTGTTCGTGAGCATCTTGGTAAAGATGGCAGACTGACCACAGGCTTTTACTTTCCCTTCATCCAAAATGTACTCCAAAGTCACAGTAAAGGGATTTGTTAAAGGCATAAACCCACAAGGATATGAAGAATTGGAGAAGACGGTAGTAGTAATATTGGAAACTGGAAAGCAGATGGATGGTAAATGACTTATCAGACCCAACGAAGTTAAATCCTAAACACACTGTGGGAGGGATAAGAAGCAACTTAGAATAGCCGGAGGGTTCAGGAATTGCCCACGTCACCTAGTTCTGGAAGTAGGGCAGAAGGGAAAGGAAAAGAAGGGGTAGTGGTCAAAAGTCTGCATAAGCAGCAGGTCGGTCCATGATCCTCTCCCCCACTCCATGGAGCTTTACTGCTGTGACTTCCCATCTCCTACTCCAGAGAAAAGTCAAAGTGTTAGTCTCTGGAGAGAGTTAAACAAAGGGTCTCTCTGTACTGGGGCCGCGGGGCGGGACGCAAGACACATTTGACCAAAAATACTATACTAAAAACAAGGTGATTAAGTAAATATGCAAAATGGATTTGAGGACCATTCCCAAACCTTTCCTTTAGCCCCTCTTTTTCAGAATGTTGACAACCAGACATTTATTTACAACTGAGTCTGGAGATTGGAAGGCTGTTCTCTGGGCTATCTGAGCAGCCCAAGAGGCAAGACCTGGGTTGTGACATTGGGGGTTCGCTAAGAAAATAATCCAGTGAGTTGACCTTGCAGTGAGCTCCACTGCTGACGAGCACAACCCATGTACTCAAAGCTTTGGATCAGCTTTTTTGGTCTTTCAGTCTTAAATATGAGCAGACGGCCGATGATTTCATCAGACATTTCAGGAAAGCTTTAGCATGAAAGATAGAGACCAAAACCAACAGATTGGAGGAATCAAAAATGATGCCAGGAGAAACGTTTCTTTAAAAATCTATTATTGTAACCAATATTCTCTGAGACATGAGCTATTATAACCATAAATTTAAAGAATCTATTAAGTCAGTCAAGCACATTAATATACTAAGGAGAAAAATGATGTGTTCTCATTAGATGCAGAGAAGATATTTGATAAAACTCAACATCTGTTCACGTATAGGAACTTGATGTATGACCGGAAGTTACACTGGGGAAAGGATGGTTACTTATGTGGGGTTAAAAAAAATGAATCGTATCCCTATTTTATTGCCATATATTAAAATAAGTTTAGGCTAGACTATTACTTAAACGTGAAGGGCAAAACTTTATAATATTAGGAGAAAATATGGGGAAACAAATTATGACCTCAGCATAGGAAAGATTCCTTAAACAAAATACAAGACCAGGCCACTCAGGAAAATATTGAGATATTACGTTAAAAGAACAAGTATAGACTGTGATGGGCTATTTGCAATGCATATAAGCAACAAATGATTATTCTCAGGATATATGAGGAAGTATTGATAAAAATACAAATACTCCGATGTAAAAATCAGTAAAACATGGAAAATTGAAACACAGTAAGGTACCATTTTCCCTGTATCAGGTCAGGAAAACTAAAAAGTCAGACAATACCAAGTGTTGTTCACCAGGATGGGGAGCAATAAGAGCTCGTATACACTCCTGGTTGGTACAACCACAGCTCCTTTAGAAAATAGTTTGGTGACAGGAAAGTTAAAGATGCGCACATCCTATAATCCAGCAATTCTACTCCCAGCTACACGCCATAGAAATCCTTCCACAGGTGCATGGATGCTCATGGCAGCTTTGCTTCTAAGAACCCCAAATGGAAAGGAACGCAAATGCCCATTAGTGGCGCAACAGTTCAATAAATTATGCAGCGCAATCATCTATCCCAATGAAAATGAAATAGGGCTAGTGCATCGATGTCAGTGAATGTGAAATATGGAATATGGAGCAAAAATTAAAGTCGCCAAAAATACCATATGGTTCTATTGATAGAAGTTGAAAACGAGCAAAACTAAATAATATGTGATTTAAGGATGCTTACACCCTCATAAGACTGTATTTCAAAAGGAAAAGGAGTGAAATTGATAGAAGTGGACCTGACTCTTGATGGGTACCGGTGGTAAATCTATGAGTGAGTGTCGCACACATGTTATCGCTGTTTGTATTGTGTAAAGTATCTTTCAATGCATCGGGGGTGACTTTGCTAGAACTTTAGACTTTAGTGAGTGTGGTTGATCTTTTCAGGATTTAATCTCTAAGGTCTCACGGGCCTGTCAGATTCACGAAACAAGTTCTCGGGGGAGATTTTGGCCAACTGTTTCCATGGTGAATAAAGGTAGAGCTTCATGTGAAGGCTGGACTGGCCGTTTTGTATCTCGAATGCCTCCTGTCACTCACGGGTCTCATGAAACCAGTCTATTGGGGTGTAACAGCAGCTGCTCAAGTGAAGACTCATCCTCCTTCCTTTGGGCAGCCTGGCCAGACATCCTTAACCCGAGTCCTGTGATGTCGGTTTCTAGGATGGACACCGAACAACCAACTCCGTGAGCAGTGGTGCTGTGACGTGGAAGAAGAAATGCAGCCTGGATTATTTAGCCCTGGACTTCAATACGGTGTCGCCAGTCCCTGCACAGCAGGTAGGAAGGACTTCATGTCTCAGAATTCTCAGGAGATTTCATTTCTGTTTAGATTTTTCTGATGATTCAACTGTCCTTGTTCTCTTTGAAAAGTCTTAAACATACAGATACGTGCAGTGAAGAATATTAAAATCAGCCATGATTCTGCCACCCAGAAATCCTGCTGTATTCCCTCTGGGGTATGTTCCTTTGGCTGTACAGGCAGACCTCGTTTTCTCACACTTCGCTTCATTGTGCTCCACGCATGTTGCATTTTTTTGTTTGTTTGTTTGTTTGTTTGTTTTTACCAACTGAAGGCAAAACCGTCCACCAGCAAAAAGATTACGAGTCTCTTGATGATAATACTCGCTTTTTCGCAGTGGTCTGGAGCCAGACCTGCAGTATCTCCGAGGTCTGCCTGTATATGTATAAGTAGTATTCATGCCCTTCAAAACTTAGACCCTCAAGGTCATCGAGAAAATTTTCTGGCAGAGATGACAGCGAGGTAAAGGGCACTTCAGGCGTAAGAAGGGCCTGCTGAGGGAAGAAGTCATAACCTAGTTTGGCTAGACCCTAGGGGTTGGTGACAGGCGCTCTCAGTTCGAATCGGAACTCCTCAGTAACAGGCCCCAAAGGCCAGGTTGGGCACTTTGGACTCCTCTGGGTAGTAGTCTTGTCTGCAAAGTGAGGATCAGAAGGAATAGCACCTATGTCGATGCCCATTGTGGGGATTAAATGTCTTAATACATGTAAACAACACTTGGCACTCACTAGTGTCGCTCACTGCACACTGTAAGCCATGGGATGAATGAATGGTCAGCAGCGGAGAACAGCTAAATATTTTTGAGCAAGGGATGGTCTTAATCTAAACTGTGCCCAGCGATGCATCATTTGATGAAAAAAGCAACCCGCTGAACAGGATGTACGATATGATTTGTGTGTGCACACGCACGCACAGAAAAAAATCTGGAAGACTTCTTCCTTTTGCCGAATGAACTCCCATTTCTCCTTTACCTTGAATTTCATTCCAAAAGCCCGAACTGATTCTCCAAAAAAGGAGAGGCTTTTTGACTGGTCGCCAGTGGGACCATCCACTACAGGCCAGGGCCTCAGCGTTCCAGGTCCTCTTCAGTCCGGGGTCCAGGCAGGAGAAGCTATCTGAGGCGTGCTGGTCTCCTGGGAAGGGAAAAGGAAGAGAGAGGTGGCATAAGCACAGGATGTGTGCCTCTTTTCTCTATGGGATCGGCACGTGTCACTTCCACTCATATCAGTCAAAGCAAGTCAAATGGCTCGAGCAAAGTCAAAGCGGGCAGAGGCGAAGAGAGATTTCTACACATGCACACAGTGTATGCTAACGCTTCTGTAGGGAATGACCCAAGAAGAAGGGGAAGCAAATAAATACCTGATCACACAGTCACCTACCTAGAAGGACCGACCGTTTCCGCAGTTTTGAAGTCAATGTAATGAAAACCTTTCTGTTTTCCCCTTTCAGAAGAAACCTCTTTCAGAAGATCACAAAGTCGACTACGTGCAGGTGGATGAGCAGAAGACGCAGGCTCTCCAGAACACCAAGCAGGAGTGGACAGACGAGAGGCAATCCAGAGTGTGAGCAGGGTGGGCTTGGGCCGCGTGTGACACAGGGCAGCCTGGGGCTTGTTTTGCGGTTTGCTTTCACTAGAATCACAGGGATGTTAATGCACGTGGAGACCCACAGAGAATGTGTAATTTCCGTAGGCTCGGCAAGAAACTTTGGGGGAGAGGACC
>NW_024342648.1:1175290-1188546 GCF_902729225.1 Pteropus medius | reverse complement strand
CCCCCACCCCACCGCCACCTGTAGCAGCAGTTTTGTCCTCCGGCCACACTTGTCTGCACCCAGAACCTCAGGGATACTTCCAGTTGGCTCCACAGCCTCCAACTGGGATGCAGACAACTCCATTCATTCATGCAGGGCAGGAACAAGAAAATCAAGACTTGAGAATGTTTTTCCGAGACTTCGGTTAAAAGTTTCTCCAATGGAGAATTTGGAGTGCAGATTGGAGCCAGTATTGCTAATGGGACAGGAAGACCCCGGTTGACTCCAATCCTTGAAACTGACCTCTCTCTTGTGCTTCCATTGACATTATAAATTTTCTCAGCAGAGATGTCCCCGGAGGCCATCTTCTTTGTCCCATCCGCAAGCCCAGCGGTGGTGGGAGAATCTGCACTCCTTACTCCAAAGACTTTAGCAGACGAATCATTTCTACCCCCCAAAGACAATTCAAGTGACAGGGGCAACGAGTCCCGGGCTACATGATGAACATATCAGATGACACCGGTGGCTCTAAAGACATCAAGGTTAAGCAGCTACCTGTGGCTGGGTATTCCATTGCTGTTGGCCTTTTCCCAGCATATGCTGGTTGACATGCATCATCTCTTCTCTTCCCTGAATGACCTGGAAGCTCGACTTGGCAGAGATTGTTGCTCCCACATTGAAGAAAAGAAAATCGAGAACCACAGGAGATGGGTGCACTTTGCCCAAGATCGTTCATGGAGCCAAGACAGAGTCAGGCTGAGAATAGAGTTGACCAGACTGCCCACTGCAGGCTCATTCCACCGTCTCACGCTGCCTCTGAGGATTTTATTGACCTCAGTTTGGTCGACCTCGCAGACGTGTGGGAAACACGTACAGACACGAGATGAGTCATCATCTCCTCTTCCTTTCTTAGGATTTTGAACAGGTGCTTTTATACTTGAAAGATATGTGTGTCAAGCCAGGGTTTCTTTGAGTGGTGTTCAAATGGGGAACTCTAGTGAAGTCAGTAATTACCATTAGAAATACCTCCCGACAATTAGTGTGAAATCCATTCTTGGACCGAGTGGTCCCCTTGTAATGTTGTTTCCCCTTAAGCTACTTAATGCTGGCAGAATTTTTGCCACCTTGGGAAGGCACAAATTGTCCCTGGCTCTCCTGTGCCAGACCCAAGCTTGTTGGTGATAAAGAGTTATGAGTAGGAAAAAAATGAAAACCAATGAGTTGCATTCTCAGGTTTCCTGGCTGATATATTCCTTCTGCTTTAATGCTGACCAGGTCCTGAGAGCGCAAACGCTCCCACTTTGTGACGAGGGCGTCGTGTCTCCCCTTCCTTTATTGGACACTGGGGTTCAGGGGACTCAGATGAAAGTTTCACTCAGGCGTGGGGCTTGAGTTTAAGCCCCTTCTTGATCTTTCTGAACACCTGTGGCCAGAACACAGATCTGAACAACTGAATATTAAGCAGATACTGGTCTGTCATTTCAACTGACAACTGTGTCTTCTATATGAGGTTGGCTCAAATAGGCAGGCAGGTCAATGACAGTCAGGGTTAGTTAGGGCAGTTGTAGGCTTTGCTGCACAGATTCAGGGCTTCAGACTGCCCTAAAGTTAAGCCAATGCCAAAGTCTTAGTTTTTCAGATCATAAAAAAAGTAAGTTTGATGTTCGAAGCAGCAGGATCTAGTGACACCATTTTCTTCCTGGAGCAGGGAGGCGGGGCGGGGAATCACTGAGTTCTTTAACTGAGTTGAGTTCTTAGCCTAGACAGAGCAATATGAGGGTTCCCTGCACCCCAAGGCCAGCTCTATGTCACCAGACACAGAGGCTAGAGCCCATAAAGACCTGCCATCTTCCCTATGTGACTTGCAAAGAGTCACAGAGCCTCAGGCAACTATCCAGGGCTGCTGACTGCCATTTCCCATAGATGGTCACTTCCTCGTATGTGGGGCCACCTGTGTTTAGACCACTGAGTACCTGACAAAGGCCAATGCAGAAAAATTGCATGCCCAAGTGTCAAGAACTACCCCAGATTGAAGATAGAATGGGAAAGAAAATAAGCTGAATTTATGTCAATAGTGAAATGTCATCCAATTGACAAAAAGAGAAAATTTGTTTCTATAGAATATTTCCAGGGACACATTTGCTGCACGAAGTAATCTACACCTCAGTGGTGTGACTTGTTTGGAAGTGATTAGTTTTTGTTTTGTTTTTGTTTTTTTGTTTTTTGTTTTTTTGTTTTTGTTTTCGTTTTTTTTTTTAAGAGGTGACTTCGCCCTTGTTTTCAGGGTGTATGCAGTTATGTCCTGCTTTGATAAAACTGCTAATGGATGGCTACTTAAAAACAATGATTCAGGGATACAAAGTACAAGTAGTTTTTGAGTTGACAGCAGTGCATGCTGTTGAGAAGGCACCATAAGCCAAAATGGTGCAGGGTAAATCTTGTTTTCTGGTGGATTTGACCAGGTTCTGAGATTTATTTTTCAACAGAAATCATCCCAGACTCCATCCCGAGTCAAGTGTGCATGACATTTCTGTGTATTAGGGAGGGCATTCCTTCCTGGAAGATTTAGGAATCGACATACAGGACGGTGCAGCAATTGATTCCACATCGTTTTTTGTAGTTCCTTTTTGTTTTTCGTTTTCTTCCATCTCGTTTTATTAGGAAATTCCTCCAGATCAGGAGTTGAGCAGTACAGAAGGGGGTACCGAGGGGGTCTCAAGCCTGCAAGTCCCTAAGGCCACAATCCCATAGGAATTTAGGGAATTAAGCTTTCCTTGGGGAGGGAGATGCCCTGTGCCCCAGCACACAGTCTGGCCACATGGGCATGAAGTGAGCCTGAGGGAGTCAGCGTCCAGGCCACTATACCGTGGAGCAAGGATCAACTGAATCATGACCTTTGGGTCCCAGTCAAGACTGAAGGCTCCCTCAGGTCTGGCTTTGTCCTCTCAAGGCCACCTCAGTCCCTTTTTATATCATCTTTGTACCCACACTCACACTGATCTTTAAATTTGTGTTTCTACCAGTTCATTTCTGGCATTAATAAAAGTCTTATACGGAGGAATCATGACTAAAGTTCCTTGTTTGCTTTAAGTGATGGCATTCAAACTAAAGGCAGAACGTGTTTTGCAAGCCGAGTATGTGAAAATAGACTCCATTGCCATTTTCAAGTACAACAAACTAAACCTGGTTCACGTGCAATGACCTACATCCATGTTATTTCGCTGCAAACAGAAGCGGCTATGAGTACCGCTTCTACTCAGCCAATCCGTATCTTGACAGCTTATTTCTTAATCAGCAGCTGGCCTCAATAATTGGCAGTAAAATCAATGGCCTTCCCTGATACATACCGCGTGTAACGTGACCTATATCATTACTGACATTTAAAAGCAACAGCCTTCCTCTCGTTAGGAGGGATCTCTTGTGCCAGCACCTCCCTTCTCTCCATGGCTGAAGCTTCCAGATGCCCCGGGTGCTGGGTCAGTGGCATCTCTGGGTCATGAAGTGAGGCAGGGACAACCAGAGTGTGGGGGCTTGGGCCTGTGGAGAAACAGGCAGAGGCAGAAGGAGGCCTGGGCCAGGAAATCCTGAGGCTGAAAGGAGGAGAAGCCACGTGAAATTCTTCACCTCCATGAATGCTTTGACCCGACACACACACTCTAGACTAAGTCTCTGACCCAAAGAAGCACGTGTTGGCCCACAGGGCTGACCTGAAAATCAGGGCTGTGGAACCTAATCTAAAAGATCTTTGAACTCCAGGCCCCTTATACCCTGGTTCCTTTACTAGACACTCTCCTAAGTTTCCAGCTTCCTACTTTTTTATTTCCCTTGGACTTAAATTCCATTTATTGTTACTTCCTTATTTTAGTTGTGCCATTTGTTTTATAAATTTAGTTTTTATTTTCTGCAACAGCGAGTGTGGCATAGGAGTAGGCTGGACCCAGGGGCGAGAGCAGAGCTGTGACACAGACCCCACACACGTAGGTGACACTTCATTTATGACAGAGTGGGCATTGAAGAGCCTCGGGGACCTGACGGCCTTTTCAGTCAAGGGCGTCGGGGTCATTGGGCAGAGACCCATGTGAACAGTAATGAACCTTGACCCCATTCTGCCACCATGCACAAGCATCGATTCCAGGTGGACCTCAGTGGGGGAGGCAGAAAAATCATTGGCATGTCTTCTGCTTTTATCGGATCTGTTTTACTTCTATTCACCACTGTTGTTTTGATCTAGGTTTCACAGTCAAAACCCCTTAATGAGTTTCAGTGTTCGTTAGCCTTCATGTAAAAGAACACAACTTAATTGTTTCATGTCACTTGACATTTTAAATTATTTTCATTATTTTGTTCCTCAGTTTGAGACTTTTAATTCATTATTCTATGGTGACAGATGTTAGAAATTATTGATTGGAAGGGGGCATGAGAGAACTTTCTGGAATGATAGAAATACTCTACCTTAATCTAGGTGCTGGTTATATGGGTGTATGCATAAGTAAAATTTGTCAATCCATAAATTCAGTATTTGTACCCTTTACTACATGCAAACTATACATCAACAAACCAGTTAGCAAGGAGAAAAAAGACTTCTATGGAATTAAAGCTAATGCAAGACACAATGACCAATGAACTTATTAGAAAAAAAAAAAACTAAGCAGGGCAAAATTTATTATCTTGGATGTAGAAGACTTTTAGCGGTCAAGCACAAAAAAGGAGCAATAAAGGAACTAAATGTTTCCTTTGATAATTCCATTTAATTCATAAATTTAGTGACCACTCGCTACGTAACAAGTACTTTGTAGGCAGTGTGGATACATGAGTGAGTGAAACAAAGACCCCTTTACCTAAGGAGCTTCTGTTCTGGCGGGATGTGACGGCACTTGATGCTCCGCCCGAATCCTCCAGGACCGCTTTCACTTTCCGAGGTAGCCCTTTATGGCTTCAATGTGCTTTTGCTTCCAAGGGCCCACACCTGGGACTCTTGGAGGCAAGCCCCTCAGGCAGTTACTAGAGCTGCTTTACCTGTCAAGAGCAGAGTGCCGGAGGTGTCTCGGGTAGCCCCTCCCTGCTCTTTCCTCCGAGGGAGACAACATTCCAAAATCCAACTCTTTTACTTCAGGTTGGGACAAAGTACAAGTAGAAATTAAGCTCCAGAGTTCCCTGGTGGGAGCTAGTGGAATCTCTCCATCCTATGAGATTGCCTCCTCACCTGGTGTTAACGAGCAAGGGCTCACTGCCCACACGCATGGAAGCCAATACTATGGCATTGGCATTGGCATTTGAGAAAAGTAAGGTTTCATTTCAACGTCTCCTTTCCAGCAAGGAGAAAAGAGGCAAGGCTCAAATCTGTCTCCCCGATCCAGGGTTCCGGTTGAGATTTAGGGGGTTTCAGCACTGGATCTTCCTGGACAGCAGACCCTTTGCTTCTCAAAAGGTTCCGGCTCTGGGTTCTTGTCACATCCTAGTCCTTTGGCTCCATGATGAGGGAGCAGTGAAGGGTCCACAAGTGTTACTCATGAGTGTTATTCCAAGGTGTAAACTTTGGTTCCGGGTCTTGTTAGAAACAGGATAGGGCCCGTTTAAGCTGATTCTGTTACACTGGCCTCAACCTTTGGTGAACCCAATCGTAGTACATTGCATTCTTGAAAAATGGTCATAAAGGTACCACTTGCTCTTCCAGGATCCAGCCAGTGCCTGTTAAGAGGCGAAGTCTTAAGTCCACTCTTTTAGAACCTGAGTAAGACTGGGCGGTGACTTCCTTGACCAATAGAGTACAGCAGAGGGGACACTGTGATGTCTGGGTTTGCGTTCTAAAGGTGTTACAGCTTCTGCCTAGCTCTCTCTCTAGGGCTATGCGCACTTGGAGCCCAGCCATCATACGGTAAGGAAGCATAGGCCGCATGAAAAGGAACCAAGGCCGTTGGCCCTCAGGCTCCCCTGAGTTCCCAGTTGGCAACCAGCGCAAAAATGCCAGCTGTGTAAGACCTCTTGGAAGCAGATTCCTATGGCCCTCAGCTTAGCCACCTCAGCCGCTATGCCATACACCAGATATGAGCCTTACCCCCAATGACTGTCCAAATTGGAGATGGGTGTGCAAAGTAAATGATTGCTGTTTAGTCACTAACTTCGGAGATAATTCGTTATGTAACAGTTATTGAACCACCAACCTAAGACATAGATAAGGCAGGAAATTTAAAAATATATAAATTTGTAAGTTGTACTGTTTTGGCAAGTGGCGACTCGTCTGGAAAAGGGAAAAAGCTGCACGAAGGGGATTGGTTGTGCACTTGTTTGTTGGGGAGGGGGGTCTACTGCATGACTTAAGTAGAATGGGAAGTTGAGATTTGAGCAGACTTGAAAGAGATGATGGAGTCGGCTATGAGCTATATTTGAGCATTTAGAGCAGAGAGAATAGACTGCAAAAGCCCTAATTCATCAGAAAACCTGGAATGCCGAGGGCATAGCCAAGAGACCAGTGTGGCTGGCAGGGAGTGAACAAGAGAGAGCATAGATGCAGTAGAGAGTTGTTAATGGGGGGTTCACAGATTATAAAGCCGGGCCTTGTTGGCCATTGTAAGGACCTTTGGCTTAACTTCTGAGTGAGAATGGAGCAAGCGAAGGGAATTAAGCAGGGGAGACGCATGATCTGACTTATATTTTGAAAGGAAGCATCACTGTAGCTTCTCTGTTGAGAGTAGACAAGAAGAAGGTGAAGATGAGAATCAAGGAGACTAGATAGCAAATTAATGCCCTCGGAGAGACAAGAGGAAATAGCTCGGACCAGGGTGACAGCATTAGGAGTGGTGAGATATGCTCAGATTCTGGATAGTTTGGATAGAATGACAGAATCTGCTGAGGGATTAGACGTGTGCCAGGAGAGGAAGAGAAGAGTCTGGTGTTTTTCACTGGACAGATGGGGTCAGTCACCAAAAGAGGTTGGAAAGACTGTGGGTGATGGTGGTCAGTGGCCAGAAACCCAGAGTTTTCCAGAGCTACCCAGGCTTCTGTGGGAAAGTGGGAAAACCTTGGAGAAGTTCAGAGCCCTCTTGGGATAGCGACAGGGACGATGCCAAGGTACAGGCACAGCTCGTTTTATTACGCTTCTCAGATACTGTGTTTTCTACAAATTGAAAGCTTGTGACAATCGCATCAATAAATCTATCAGCATCATTTTTCCAACAGTATTTGCTTACTTCATGTTTCTGTGTCACATACTGGTAATTCTCATTGTTGTTATACCATTATGATCCGTGATCAGTGGTCTTTGATGTTACTATGGTAATTGTTTTAGAGGCACCACAAACCTTTCCCACATAAGACAGCAAATGTAATTGATGTTTCTTGTCTTCTAATCACTCCACTGACCGGCCAGTCCCCCATCCCTCTCCTTGTCTTTGGGCCTCCCTGTTCCCTGAGACACAACAACATAGACATTAGGCCAATTAATAACCCTACCATGGCCTCTGAGGGTTCAAGTGGAAGGAATAATCGCACATCTCTCACTATAAATCAAAAGCTAGAAGCAGTCAAGTTTAGTGAGGAGGGCGTGTCAAAAGCTGAGATAGGCTGAAAGTTAGGTCTCTCGCACCAAACAGTTAGCCAAGTTGTAGATGCAAAGGAAAAGTTATTGAGGGCAATTAAAAGTGCTACTCCAGTAAATGCAGAAACGATAAAGCAAAACAGCTTTATTGCTGACATGGAGAGAAAGTTTTAGTGGTCTGGATAGAATATTGAACCAGTCACAACATTCCCTTAAGCCAAGGGTCCCCAACCCCCGGGCCGTGGACTGGTACCAGTATGTGGCCCGTGAGGAACCGGGCTACACAGCAGGAGGTAAGCGGTGGGCAAGCGAGTGAAGCTTCATCTGTATTTGCAGCCGCTCCCCAGCGCCAGCATCACCACCTCGGCTCCACCTCAGATCATCAGGCATTAGATTCTCATAGGAGCCAAAAGGTTGGGTACTGCTGCATTAAGCCAAAGCCTAATCCAGAGCAAGGCCCTGACTCTCTTCAGTTCTATGAAGGCTAGAGAGGTGAGGAAGCTGTAGAAGAAAACTTTGAAGCCGGCAGAGGTTGGTTCATAAGGTTTAAGGGAAGAAGCTCCCACCATAATATAGAAGTGCAAGGTGAAGCAGCAAGTGCTGATGTAGAAGCTGCCACAAGTTATGCAGATGATCTAGCCAAGATAATGAATGAAGGTGGCTACACTAAACGCCTCACACTTCATATTTGCAATGGAGACGAATGGCCTTCCTCATATTGGAAGATGTCATCTAGGACTTTCATAGCTATAGAGGAGAAGTCAATGCCTGGCTTCAAAGCTTCAAAGCAGAGGCTGACTATTGTTAGGGGCTAGTACAGCTGATAATCTTAAGTTGAAGCCAGTGCTCATTTACCATTCTAAAAAATCCTAGGGCCTGTAAGAATTATCCTAAATCTACTCTGCCTGTGCTCTATAAATGGAACAACAAAACCTGGATGACAGCACGTCTGTTTACAACATGGTTTACCGAATATTTTAAACCCACTGTTGAGACGTACTGCTCAGAAAAAAAAAAATTCCTCTCGAAATATCACTGCTCATTGACAAGGCACCTGGCCACCCGAGACCTCTTGTGATGATGAACAATGAAATTAATGTTTTCATGCCTGTTAACACAACATCCATTTGCAGCCCGTGGATCAAGGATTGATTTCGACTTTCAAGTCTTATTATTCCAAAAATATATTTCATAAGGCTTTAGCTGCCATAGATAGTAATTCCTGTGATGAATCTGGGCAAATTGAAAAAGATTCTCGATTCTAGATGTCATTAAGGGCATTCGTGATTTATGGGAAAAGTTCAAAATGTCGACATGAACAGGAGTTTAGAAGTTGATTCCAACCCTCATGGGTGTCTTCAAAGGGTTCAAGACTTCAGTGGAGGAAGTAACTGCAGATGTGGTGGAAAGAGCAAGAGAACTGGAACCGGAAGTGGAGCCTGAATATGTGACTGAATTGCTGCGATCTCGCGATAAATCTTTAACAGATGAGGAGTTGCTTCTTAGGGATAAGCAGAGAAAGTGGTTTCTTGAGGTGGAATCTACTCCTGGTGAAGAAGCTGCGAATATTATTGAAATGACGTCAAAGGATATCATTACATTCTGAGACGAGGGGGGAATCCTCATGCCACAAGTTTATTACATAAACCAGTTTATTAACTCATGCCACAAGTTTATTAAGTTTATTAGATAAACTTAGTTGCTAAAGCAGGAGCAGGGTTTGCGAAAATTGACTCCAATTTTGAGAGAGTTCTGCTATGTGTAAAATGCTATCAAACAGCATTGCATGCTACAGAGAAATCGTTTGTGAAAGGAAGAGAGTTGATCGAAGCAGCAAACTTCATTGTTATTTTGTTTTAAGAAATCGCCACGGTCACCCTAACCTTCAGCAACCACACCCTAATCTGTCAGCAGCCATCAACATCGGGGCAAGACTCCACCAGCAAAAAGATTAGGATTTGCTGAAGGCTCTTGTATTTGTAGCCAATCTGCTTGTGAGTGATGAACAAGTGTGGTCCTAACATGAATGTTGCTTGATAGTCTCATTCATGTTAATGAGTAAGGCAAAAACGAAACAGCGTAGACATACATCCATCAGTGACATGAGCAGTTTCTTTTCTGAATCGAGTAATAGTGTTGGAATACAAGAAAAGCATTTCATCAGGTTTTTACGCTATTCACAGTGGAACAGCTACAGACACGACAAACGATTTTAAGTGCATTTAATCTGCATTATTAACATTGCAGTTTGTTCAAACTCAGGTTCTATATTGGAGACATGTGATCACTGAGTAATGGCTACATTTAGACCCAGATAGGCTTCATGGAATCCTGAACTTCACCCCAAGGCTAAAACTAAGTGACATTTAGGAGGTTTTCTCAGACTAGCTGGCTAGTGTTAAAACTGGATTCCAAACTTCTCTCTTATGGCCCCGAACCCATATGCTTTGCTGAAAACCAACAAAGCAGATATTATTTGGAAAGATCGAGATGACTTTGCCTTTAATGCCTTAAAGAAAAACTTAATAAAATACCCCTGCCCTTGGACAACTTACTTATCAACTTACCCAAAAGCATGGGGATGGACCATCATCAACCCATAGGGTATTAAAGCCAACAGCTAGATCTTGTGGCATGAGGATTCCCCCCTCATCTCAGAGCCATTCTTGCCACTGCCTTTTTGGTTAAGGCTACCAAAGAAATCATCATGGGATCCCCTCCAACCATTTTTGTACCCCATGTGGTAGAAACCCTCCTGAATTCTTATCACACTTCCTATGAAATCCTCTCGCTAACAGCTCCTCGTACAACTCTTTCTGGCTATGATAACCTTAACCCAGCTAGTCTCCTCCCTTCCTCCTCTGAACAAAATCCCTCACAACTTAATGCTGACAGATCACCTTTTGACCTCCCAGGATAACTTAACAGGAAACTCCTCTAATCAATGCAGATTTTTCGTGGTTTACTGATGGTTCTTATTAAAAGGATGAAAATGATATATATGCTGCATATGCTATTGAAATTCCTTTTGAAGTCATCGAGGCAGGATTTTTGCCTCTGCTCCACAGGCTGAATTAAACGTTCTTACTTGGGCTTGTGCTCTAGCTAAAGGTAAAACCACAAACATATATGCCGATAGTTGGCATGCCTTTTGAGTAACCCATGACTTTGGAATGCTATGGAAACAGCAATGTTTCTTACCTCAAATGGGGTTAAAATTAAAAATAGCTCTCACGTCCAAAATTTATTTATATGTCATACTTGTACTGGCCACCTTGGCTGTTATTAACATCCTTGGGCATTCCAAAACACTCCCTGGAAACCACCTTGCTGATAAATATATATATACCATGAATGCTGCTCTCAAAGAAATCAATAAGCAAATCTCTGTCCTGGTCCAAAGGGATGTTTCCCCAAATAATTATTTAGAAATATTGACTAGAGATGCCCAACACCTGTTCCCAGGGAAGGAGAAACAATATTCAAAATCTAGTAACTGCTGTTTACGTAAAAAGAGAGAACTCTGGTTTGGGCCAAATAAAAACCCAGGCCTACCAGAAGTCCTAAATTTCCATTACTAACTACTGTACATGCATTAAACCATCGGACTATGGATAAGATGATAATGTTCATAAGCCAATATTGGTGAAGAAATATTAACAAGGCCTCAAAAAGTGCCTACTTTGCTTGCCCTACCTGCCCAAAATATAATCCTGGGACGAGTGTCTGTACTGCTCCTGGGCAATTTAAATTTCCCAATGGACCACTCAAAGTTTGGCGAATTGATTTTATTTAGTTTCCCCCATCTTATGGATCGCAATGTTTTCATCATAGTTTATATGTTTTCTCACTAGACTGAACTTTCCCTTGTATATAGGCTACTGCCTCTACTTTGGTTTAAAATTCTATTAGAAAAGATTATCCCGACCTGGGGAACCTCACCTCTTACTTCATAGTGACCAGGGAACCCACTTTACTGATCAAGCACGATGACAGGTCTGTGTTCTTTGTCCAGTTTTACAGCACTTAAACCATATCTACCATCCTCAATCCTTGAGGCTGGTTGAACTGACTAATGGCATCATTAAGACATAACTGGTTTTAAAAAAAGAGACCCAATTGGTAAAAGTCGTAAAGACTGTCCAGATAACTTGGTCAAAAGCATTGCTGTTGTTCTTCTAAATCTCAGGTCAACCCCCTTTTGAGTATATGGAACTCGTAAACTTTCACCCTTTCAAATAGGCACAGGATGTTCAATGCACTTAGCTCCTACCTCTTGATATGCAGCAAATAAAAGGAAATAAACTTCAATATTGGAAAACCTAATTTCTTCTGTTGAAAATAACCATATTTTAGTAGAACAATCTTTTTGCAGTGCGCTTCCAAGAGATAAAGACCTCAAACACCACACTTTGCAACCTGGGGACTCTGTTTATTGAAAAAACACTTCCAGAAAAACTTTCTTCTACCTCACTGGAAAAGCCTCTATCAGGTATTGTTAACCAACCCTTGTTCAGCTAATCCCCAGAGAATAGAACGTTGTACTCACATGTCACATCTAAAGAAAGCACCAAACCCTTTCTGGACCTGCACACCATCTGATGATCTAAAAATAAAGATCTCAAGGAACCGAAGCAGATAGAGATAGCTTTCCCAAGATAATCGAACCAGGTCTCTATACCTTTTTCTTGCTGTTGCTTCTTATCTTGTTTTCTCCCTCTCTTTCTTGGAAAGCTGATGGTCTTATCTTATCTTTTGCAATCAGTCTATTGCAAAAGGGGAAAACCTTTCTGACTATTGGATCTGTCACCAGAAACTCTAATCTGTTCAAAATATCAGAGACCCCTTGATCTTACCTGTAACCAATTTCTCTTTAATCCCAACTCCGACAGTCAGTTACATCCACAAGCACATGAATGTCACCTATCGGGTCAGACTATAGCAGCCAGGTGTTCCGTTCCTATGCCTTGTTTCTTCATTTCCCCAGACATAACTGGGGAACCGGTTTGACTGAACAAATCCACCTTTATCATATGACCTTCACCCCCTACGTTCTTATCTTTACTTAAATACAATTTGTCCCCCTGCACCTAAGGGAAATACAAAGGGGCTCACTCCTCTTTGCAGGGCTTTTATAAAAGACCCCCTTAGCCTGGGATGGTACTTCTCAGGATGTAATCCAACATCCTCTGTCCCCTGGCTTAAAAAGGCCAATCAGGAAAGTCTAGCAAATGAGCATATCAATAACCAAACTGTACCTGGAGTCCTCTGTACTCCACCTAGTGTCATTTATGTCTGTGGTGAATGGCACTTCTCATGGGCAATCGAATGTTTAGCTAGCTGCCAAACTGGTGGTTGATGCTCCCTGAGATATTTAACTGTCCCTGTCTGTACCTATAACAAATCAGAAGCCTCCCATTGGTCGACCCCATTAAACCTCCAGAGGCATATAAGACTTTTGGTTCACCCCCAGGGGGAGAGATTTCCTCTCCGGGTCACAGTAAGTACTAATGAGTGCGTGATCAAAAATCTCTCCCTCACATTAGGAGAGCCAGCTGATTCTACAGCCAAAGCAGTAGCAGCCTAACACCTCACCAAAGAAGATGTATAGGTGGGAAATGAGCATACGAAAAGATGCTCCACGTGGTCTGTCATTAGGTAACTGCAAACTGAAACAATGAGATACCATTACGCACCTATTAGAGCGGCCAAAATCCAAAGCACTGACACCACCAAATGCTGA
>NW_024342648.1:1172064-1172549 GCF_902729225.1 Pteropus medius | reverse complement strand
TGGCTAAGCGGTCAGTGGGCTCTCTGGGCTGGCTTGGCGGGAACCGGCCAAATCCTGTCGCACATGAAAGGCCATTGTTTGCGCAAGGGCCCGCGAGATACTTAGCATCAGTGTCTGTGACTGGGTGGCACATCCAGACGGGGCCACAGTCCCTCAGCCGCGGGGCCGAGAGGGCCGTCGGAGACCATATGGCCTCTGAGGGAAACAGGGAAGTCTCAGCAGCCATGCAGGCTGCAGAAGAAGGGGTAAGGGCTGTGGCTGGTGTGGGGGATGGCCTTGGAGGCACAGAAGATGAAGGTGGCCCTGGTGGGCCCGACTGCCACATTGGACCAGGCAGCCCTCAAGGCCAGAATTGCTCTGGTGGCCCCAACAGGCGCTGCGCCCCTTGCAGTCTCGATAGCTTTGGTGGCGCTGGTGCCCGTGATGATCAGGAAGACTCTGGTGCCCATGAAGACCAGGGTGGCCCCGGTGCCCATTATGACCAG
>NW_024342648.1:1171128-1171621 GCF_902729225.1 Pteropus medius | reverse complement strand
GGATGGGCAGGCGGGCCCCACGGAGTGGGGGAGGTGGGACAGGATGAGCTGAGGGAGGAGGGAGGCAGGCCAAGGTGGCCTGAGTTGGCAGGACTGGGCGCATGTGAGGCAAAGTGGAGGTGGACACCCCGAGGGGAAGCCTGGGGTGAAGGCCAACCTCTGAAGTGTAGGCAAGCATGAGGCACTGGCCAGTTCAGCCACTGATGGATGGCGCCTTAACCACGACTCCCTCAGCACCATCGCTGTGCCATTCGGGTCTCACTTGGAAGCAGAGATGGCCCGCCTGGCCATGGACATAGAGGTACCGCGCCACCAGCAGGCCATTCAAAAGGAGTTCAGAGTGCATGGCAGCATCCTGGCTGTGTAGGTTCTGGAATGGGCCAAAATGGAGGTGGCGGCTAGTGCTTGGGGCCTAAGAGCCAGTCTTAGCCGGAGAGGGGCCTCTGTAACGGATAGCAGGAAACACTCAAGTGTCAGGTCTCAGGAGGGGGTG
>NW_024342648.1:1161682-1171117 GCF_902729225.1 Pteropus medius | reverse complement strand
TCTGTAACGGATAGCAGGAAACACTCAAGTGTCAGGTCTCAGGAGGGGGTGCAGTGTGCTGGGGGTGAAAGGGAGTCACCCCCTCTAACTTGACTTTTACCCCTCACTTTCAGCAGGTGGACTGCTGAAGACCCCAGGCCCCTCCAAGATTCTGTCAACTCCTTCTTCCACAGGCTTTTCCTGGTGATGCGAAACATTCAGCACAACAGACCCCGCTTTCCCCTGAGGACCGGAAGAGGGGCTGGGACTTAATCTTGTAACCCCCAACTAGGCACTGCACAGGGAATCGATATTTGGACAAGACCTCTCTCTCCCCGGGGCCTCATTGTTTGCCCATATTGGCATTTCAGTCTCCAGGCCATCTTGTCTGTTTCTCTGTTGCTTTAAGAATGGGATGATTAAATGCTTGTTAAGTGCAGCGAACAAAACTGAGCTAGTGGTTAGATATTTATATAATTTACGAAGTGATCTCCCACAATATGTCTAGTACCCACCTTGCACCATACATAGTTATTACAATATTATTGACTGTATTCCCTATGCTGTATTTATATCCTCATGACTATTTTGTAACTATCAATTTGAACTTTTTTATTAATTAATTTATTTTTTATGGCGACATTGGTTAACGAAATCCAATAAGTTTCAACTGTACACTTTAACAGTAAGGCATTTCTTTTAAGACTCTCGATCACATTGCAGACACAGAAGAGGACCAGCACTCAGCAGGCCAGCAGCTGTACAGTTCCCTCTCAGCTGAGAAGCCCTGGCACCTCCAGCCCTACCCCCCACCCACCCTCGGGAGTTGTAAGACTTCCGGGGGTAGCGCGAGTCCATGAGGGCTTTGCCAGCAGAGGATAATAATACTAAGAACTGACACAGGGGTGGTGCTCTCCCTGCTGTCCCCCTCGAGCCTGGCTGGTCACTTCTGACCCGGGCCCTAGCTTGCCTCCTAGAGGCATCGCACATCTCTGCCTGGAGCCCTGGAGCTCCTGGGCATAGGCAGCGGGATTGCTGGCCCCTCTCCCGCCCGAGCAGGCAGACACTACGGAGTGACAGTGCCTGGACTTGAGAAATGGAACAAAGTCCATCCATCCTGGCTACCCCAGGGACTGTGCTTTTGAGTCCCCGGGGTCAGGCAGGGCCCAGGTGTTATGCCTTCTTAGAATCTACCCAGGGCTGGGCCCCGCCCCACCCATGTGGTCTCGAGCCAAGTGTGGCCTCCAGAGACATGCATATGAAGTCCAAGAGCCCCATGTGAAGGGGCGGTCCTGGCAGTGGAAAAGTCTCTTAGGTTCATCCTCAAGGGTGGTGTGAGACAGGCTCGGTGGCAAACTGTCAGATTCCTAGGGTCACAGCACAGGTAGGAGGGGATCCATTCGCGCAGGCGCACTGGGGTTACAGCGTGCTCTGTGGGGCGGAGCTTCCTGGGGGCGGCCTCATTTGCTAAGCGTTCCATGGGCCTCTCTAGGCTGGTTTGGCGGGAACCGGTGGTTTTCTATTGCTCTCGATAGGGGTTCTGTGCTCGGGTTTCCTGGAGATTCCTAGCTGCATTGTGCGTAAAACGATAGAACGTCCAGAGGGGTCTCAGTCTCTCTGCCCTGGGGCAGAGAGGAAGGTCGGTTTCAAATGGCCTCTGTGGAGAGCAAGGATGTAGAAGCAGCCTTACAGGCGGCTGAAGAAAGGTCAGGGGTTGTGGGTGGTGCGTTCGATGACTTCGGCGAATCAGAAGACCAGGGGGGCCGTGTTAGCCCTGACTGCCTGATTGGGCCTTGTGGCCTTGACGGCCAGGGTAGCCCTGGTGGCCATAGCAGCCAGTACTCTCCTGGCCCTCTTAATGGCCAGGGACGCGCCGAAGCCCATGATGATCAGGGAGGCCTAGATGCCCCAGGCGACCAGGGTGGTGCGGATGCCCATGACCATCAGGGAGGCCCTGGTGCCGATGACCATCACGGAGGCCCCGGTGCCCCAAACGACCAGGGTGGCCCTGGTCCCCAAGAGAACCAGGGTGGCGCCGGTGTCCTTGACCATCAGGAAGGCCGTGGTGCCCTATACGACCACGGTGGCGACCGAGGTATATTCCGACCTGAAGTCCTTGAAAGAGTGGAATTTGCAGCTGTGGGTGCTCCCAATGTCGCTCTGGCAGAACGGGTTTCAGGGCCGGGGGGAGACGCAGCATCAGAGGCGGAAGGACGAGGAGACCGACCAATCATACTGTATCCTTTCCAACGTGTACCTGAAGCCTGGTGTCCAATGGATGGGTCAAAGCCATTCCAAAATGCCATATGAGGCTTTTAGTGATTGGGCACAGGACAGCCAGGAACAAGTTCGAAGGGTGGGAATAAATGAGAGCAGTGAGTGGAAACCAAGGTAGTTCGATGGAAGGGGAAGTCGACAATCCAGGAGACTGGAATGGGCATGTAGGATCCACTGGGTAGGGGAGGTGGGAAAGAATGAGTTGAGGAAAGAGGGAATCAGGCCAAGGTGGCCTGGGCAGGCAGGACTGGGTGTGGGTGAGGCAAGGTAGGGGTGGATACCCAAGGGGAAGCCTGGGGTGCAGGCCTGGCTCTGACGTGTGAGCAAGCATGAGGCACTGGCCAGTTCAGCCGATGATTGATGGCGCCTTAACCACGACTCCCTCAGCACCATCACTGTGCCATTCGAGTCTCACTTGGAAGCAGAGATGGTCCGCCTAGCCATGGACATAGACATCCCAAACAATCACCAGGCCGTTCAAAAGGAGTTCAGAGTGCAGGGCAGCATCCTGGCTGTGTAAGTTCTGGAATGGGCCAACAAGGGGGTGGCGGCCAGTGCTCCGGGCCTAAGAGCCAGTCTTAGCCGGAGAGGGGGCTCTATAACGGATAGGAGGAAACACTCAAGTGTCAGTTCTCAAGAGGGGGTGTGGTGTGCTGGGGGTGAGAGGGAGTCACCCCTTCTAAATTGACTTTTACTTCTCACTTTCAGCAGGTGGATTGCTGAAGACCCCGGTCCTCTCCAAGATTCTGTCAACGCCTTCTTCCAACTGCTTTCCCTCCTGCTATAAAAAATGTAGCACAAGAATACCCCCATTCTCCTGTGGTCCACAAGGAGGGCTGGGACCTAATCCTATAAACCCCTACCTGGCAGTGCCTAAGGAACTAATTTCTGAACAGGGCCTCTCTCTCCCTGGGGCCCTGTTCTTTGCCCATATTGACCTTTCCTTTCTAAGTCTTCTCTGTCTCTCCGTTGCTTCAGGAATGGGGTGATTAAAGGCCTGTTAAATGAAGCAAAAAAAAAAACAAGCTGGTATTCTGGGTGTTCTTCAGGCACCACGCCTGCATATTACCTTGCCTTTGTCCTCGACTTGGAGGGGAGGGGAGGTGCTGGGGATTCAGAGAGTGGTACAATGTAACTGAAGTCAACTAAGAAATGCAAGACAATGAAAATCAGTTCTGTCTGACATTCACCATTTAGCACAGTTAACATTTTGGAATATCTTTGTTTTAAACTTGTACTTATGGGTAACGGTAAGAGAAATGTATAGGGTATTACGCAGGTATTTTTCGCAAACTTAGCATTAATTTCTCCTGAAACCCTTTCATTGAACATAGGAACGTGACCTCTTTCTAAAAGTGCTTTAAGAATATGTCAGTGAATAATATA
Source organism: Pteropus medius (assembly GCF_902729225.1). NCBI lineage: Eukaryota > Metazoa > Chordata > Mammalia > Chiroptera > Pteropodidae > Pteropus > Pteropus medius. The sequence continues at coordinate 1,167,475 of NW_024342648.1, read as the reverse complement.
ATTCTTGAACAATTATATTATTTCCCTTTCCTTAAATTTTTGTGGCTAATTTTTTAATGGAATCCTTATATTGAAGACTTTGCATGAGTGCTTCTTCCATTAAGATAGACTCCAGAGGGTAGAGATGTTGACCTGCTTCTTTACTTCCTATTTCTTTTTTAAGAATCTTTATCACAAGAAAAAGACACTCTCAACAAATTTCTGGTTTCCCAAAATACTTCTCGCCGTTAGAGTGTTTTCCGACCCAAAAGAGCTTAGTTTCGAGAGACACGACATGAAACCAGAGACAGTAGAATAAGAATTTGGGGCTGACTGGACTTGCTTCAGGTCAGGGTAAAAGAGGGCTGGGACACTTGGCTTAGTCTTTGAGATGGGGGAGTTAGCTTACTCTGATATAGCTTTTCTCCTGCAACCTTGATGTCGTGGACAGAAGAGGAACTGGGAGGTAAAGCGGAGATGTGGACCCTGGTACAAAGGACAGGCAGCAGCTGCCTTGGTCTCTGTTCCTCACTAGAGAAGGTTGCTGGGTTTGGATGGGGAGGCTGGGGAGGTGTCTGCAGCCATGGGGTGGGGATCAAATGGCATGGAATGATGTCCCTATCCCACCCATCAGGCACAGGCCCAAGCTCAGACCTTCACCCAGGCATCAGCACATGGCATCAAGGGATCAAGGCACATACAGGAGGCTCCCCAGGGAATGCAGTCCCTGAGCCCTGCCATTGTCCCTAGCTCTAACCACCTGTAGCTGTACCTTACCTGTTACCCTGACGCACATGCAGACACAGAAGTGGACCAGCATTCAGAAGTCCATTAGCCAGTAGGGTGACTGTCCAGGCGAGAAGCCCTGACACCTCTAGATTATGCCCCACCCACTCCCGAGAGCCGGACGACAGTCCCAGGGCAAGGGAGAGCCCAGGAGGGCTGTGCTAGCAGAGCGCAAAGCAACAGGGACCTGTCAAAGCGGTGGTGTTCCCTGGGCACGACACTTCGTGCCCGGTTGTTACATCCTGAGCACCTTGGCTGACCCGGGCCCACGCCTGCCTAATGGAGGCATCGCAGTGTGTGTGCCGGGCGCCCGGGAGCCCCTGGGCTGAGGCGGCGGGACTGCCGGCCACATCCCTCCAGGGGCTGGCAGGCATCACGGCATGACAGTGCCTGGAGTGCGAAACGACATCGGAGGAGCAGAGTCCATCTATCTGGATTCCCCCTAGGGAATGCGCTGTAGGGTCCTAGGGGTCAGGCAAGGCCCAGGTGTGACTCTTACTGGGAACCACCCCAGGGATGGTTTCCGCTCAGCTACGCAGGCTCGCAGGTTCCGAAGGGGACCTGAGATCGGCAAACTTGTCATACGTGAGGGGGACTTTCCTGCCATTGGCACAGGCTCATCGGATCACGCGAAAGTGCGAGGCCGGGCCGGTTTGGTGGAAAACTGTCACATTCCCATGGCCTAAGCGCATCAGGAGGGGGTGGGCGCCATTCCGTAGGCGCAGGCGCACTGGCGAGGGGCGGAGCTTCGTGGGGCGTCCTGATTGGCTACGCCGTCCGCGGGCTCTCTGGGACGGCTCGGAGCCAACCGGCCGACTCCATTTGCACTCGATCGCCGTGCTTGGTACGTGCGCCCGGGCATCTCTAGCGGCGGTGTGCGTGAACCGGCGGAACGTCCAGACGGGGCCTCCATTTTGTCAGGCGCGGAGCAGAGAAGGCCGTCGCAGTCAAGATGGCCTCCGAGGCGAACAGGGAAGTCGAAGCAGCCATACAGGCCATGCAAGGGGTATGGGGTGAGGCTGGTGCGGGGGATGTCCTCGAAGGCCCAGAATACCAGGGTGGCCCCGGTGGGCCCGACTGCCAGATAGAGCCTGATAGCACACAGGGCCAGGATAGGCCTGGTGGCCCCAGCAGCCACTGCGCACCTGGCAGTCCTGATGGCCAGGGCGGCGCCTGTGCCCGTGGCAATGAGGGAGGCCCTGTATTCCCAGATGACCAGAGGGTCCTTGGCGCCCATGACGGCCAGGGTGGCGCGGGTGCCCGGGACGATCCGCGCGGCCCTGATGCCCAATACGAGCAGGCTGGCCACCGTGGGCTGGGCGGCCCTGGAGTCGAAGAAAGAGTGGGATCAGCAGCCGTAGGGGCTGACAATGTGGCGCGGGCAGCGTGTGCTTCCGGTTCCGATGGTGACGCAGCTCGAGATGATGTAGGACCAGAAAACCGACCTCTTGTCTTGTATCCTTTCCAATGATGCCGCGAGGCCTGGTGGCCAAGGGATGGGTCAGAGCCATTAGACGAGGCCGCATTTGTAATTTGGGGTCAGGGCACAGGACAACCCCGGGCAGGTGTGTGGTGGCGGCACAAAAATGGGAACAGGGAGGAGAATCTGGTGTAGCCTGGTGGCAGGGTCAGTGGGAGAGTAGAGGAGGCTGGAGGATGGGCATGCGGGCCCCACGGAGTGGGGGAGGTGGGACAGGATGAGCTGAGGGAGGAAGGAGGCAGGCCAAGGTGGCTTGAGAAGGCAGGACTGGGAGCGTGTGAGACATGGTGGCGGTGCACTTTCCGAGGGGAAGCCTGCGGTGCAGGCCTGGCTCTGAGGTGTGAGCGAGCCTCAGGTACTGTTCAGTTCAGCCACTGATGGATGGTCCCTTAACAGCAACACCCTTAGCACCATCACTGTGCCGTTCGGGTCTCACTTGGTGGCAGAGATGGCCCGCCGGGCCATGGGCGTAGAGTCCCTGCACCACCACCAGTCCGTTCAAAAGGATTTCCGAGTGTATGGCAGCATCCTGGCTGTGTAAGTTCTGGAATGGGCCAACGAGGGGGGGGCGGCCAGTGCTCGGGGCCTAAGAGCCAGTCATAGCGGAGAGGGGGCTCTGTAACGGATAGCAGGAAACACTCAAGTGTCAGGTCTCAGGAGGGGGTGTGGTGTGCTGGGGGTGAGACGGAGTCACCCCCTCTAACTTGACTTTTACTCCTCGCTTTCAGCAGGTGGATTGCTGATGAACCCGGACCTCTTCAAGAATCTGTCAACTCCTTCTTCCAACTGCTTTCCCTCCTGCTGTAAAAAATGTAGCACAAGAGTACCCCCTTCCCCTGTGGTCCACGGTAGGGCTGCGACCTAATCCTGTACACCCTTACTGGGAAGTAGCTAAGATACAGATTTCTGAACAGGGCCTCTCTCTCCCTGTGGCCCCGTTGTTTGCCCATATTGGCCTTTGCTTTCCAAGTCTTCTCCTCTGTCTCTCTGTTGCTTCAGGAATGGGGTGATTAAAGACTCATTAAATGAAGCAGGAAAATCGAGCTAGTATTCTGGGGCTGTTTTTCAGTCACTGCGCCTGCATATTACCTTGTCTTTGTCCTAGGCTTGGAAGGGAGGAGAGGATCTGGGGATTCAGGGAGTGGTACAAAGTAACTGAAGAAAACTAGGAAAAGCAGGACAATGAAAATCAGTTGCGTCTGACATTCACCATTTAGCACAGTTAACATTTTGGAATATCTTTCTTTTAAACTTGTACTTATGCGTTAAATGGGTAACGGTAAGAGAAATATATAGGGTTATTACTCAGGTATTGCTCACAAGCTTCGCATAATTTCTCCTGAATCTTTTCCATTGAACATAGCAATGTGAACTCTTTCTAAAAGTGCTTCAGGAATATGTCTGCGAATCATGTAATTCTTGAACATTTATATTATTTCACTTTCCTTAAATGTTTGTGGCTTATTTTTTTAATGGAATTCTTGTATTGAAGACTTTCCATGAGTGCTTCTTCCAGTAAGCTGGATTCCAGAGGGTAAAGATGTTGACCTGCGTGTTTACTTGTTGTTTCTTTTAAGATTCTTGATCACAATTGCTTTTCAGAAAACGTGACTCTCACCAAATTTCTGGATTCCCCAAATCCTTGTCGCCGTAGGGGTGTTTTCCGAACACGAAAGAGCTTAGTTTCGAGAGAGACGACATAAAACCCAGGGACAGTAGAATGGGAATTTGGGGCTGACTGGACTTGCTTCAGATCGGGGTCGAAGAGGGCTGGGACACTTGGCGTAGTCTTTGGGATGGGGGGGGGAGTCAGCTTACTCTTATATTGCTTTTCTCCTGCAACCTGGATATCGTGGACTGGAGAGGAACTGGGAGGTAAAGCGGTGACGCGGACCCCGGTATAAAGGAGAGGCAGCTGCTGCCTTGGTGTCTGCTTCTCACTAGGGGAGGTTGATGGGCCTGGATGTGGACGCTGGGGTGGCATCTGCAGCCATGGGGTGGGGATCAAATGGCCTGGACCGATGTTCCTGTTCTTTCCCTCAGGCATAGGTCCAATCTCAGACCTTGACCTAGGGACCTCCGCATGGCATCAAGGGATCCTGGCACATACAGGAGGTGCCCCAGGGAATGCAGTCCCTGAGCCCTGCCATTGTCCCTAGCTCTAACCACCTGTAGCTGTACCTTACCTGTTACCCTGACGCACATGCAGACACAGAAGTGGACCAGCATTCAGAAGTCCATTAGCCAGTAGGGTGACTGTCCAGGCGAGAAGCCCTGACACCTCTAGATTATGCCCCCCCCACTCCCGAGAGCCGGACGACAGTCCCAGGGCAAGGGAGAGCCCAGGAGGGCTGTGCTAGCAGAGCGCAAAGCAACAGGGACCTGTCAAAGCGGTGGTGTTCCCTGGGCACGACACTTCGTGCCCGGTTGTTACATCCTGAGCACCTCGGCTGACCCGGGCCCACGCCTGCCTAATGGAGGCATCGCAGTGTGTGTGCCGGGCGCCCGGGAGCCCCTGGGCTGAGGCGGCGGGACTGCCGGCCACATCCCTCCAGGGGCTGGCAGGCATCACGGCATGACAGTGCCTGGAGTGCGAAACGACATCGGAGGAGCAGAGTCCATCTATCTGGATTCCCCCTAGGGAATGCGCTGTAGGGTCCTAGGGGTCAGGCAAGGCCCAGGTGTGACTCTTACTGGGAACCACCCCAGGGATGGTTTCCGCTCAGCTACGCAGGCTCGCAGGTTCCGAAGGGGACCTGAGATCGGCAAACTTGTCATACGTGAGGGGGACTTTCCTGCCATTGGCACAGGCTCATCGGATCACGCGAAAGTGCGAGGCCGGGCCGGTTTGGTGGAAAACTGTCACATTCCCATGGCCTAAGCGCATCAGGAGGGGGTGGGCGCCACTCCGTAGGCGCAGGCGCACTGGCGAGGGGCGGAGCTTCGTGGGGCGTCCTGATTGGCTACGCCGTCCGCGGGCTCTCTGGGACGGCTCGGAGCCAACCGGCCGACTCCATTTGCACTCGATCGCCGTGCTTGGTACGTGCGCCCGGGCATCTCTAGCGGCGGTGTGCGTAAACCGGCGGAACGTCCAGACGGGGCCTCCATTTTGTCAGGCGCGGAGCAGAGAAGGCCGTCGCAGTCAAGATGGCCTCCGAGGCGAACAGGGAAGTCGAAGCAGCCATACAGGCCATGCAAGGGGTATGGGGTGAGGCTGGTGCGGGGGATGTCCTCGAAGGCCCAGAATACCAGGGTGGCCCCGGTGGGCCCGACTGCCAGATAGAGCCTGATAGCACACAGGGCCAGGATAGGCCTGGTGGCCCCAGCAGCCACTGCGCACCTGGCAGTCCTGATGGCCAGGGCGGCGCCTGTGCCCGTGGCAATGAGGGAGGCCCTGTATTCCCAGATGACCAGAGGGTCCTTGGCGCCCATGACGGCCAGGGTGGCGCGGGTGCCCGGGACGATCCGCGCGGCCCTGATGCCCAATACGAGCAGGCTGGCCACCGTGGGCTGGGCGGCCCTGGAGTCGAAGAAAGAGTGGGATCAGC
>NW_024342648.1:1133362-1139170 GCF_902729225.1 Pteropus medius | reverse complement strand
ACTTTCCATGAGTGCTTCTTCCGGAAAGATATTTTCCTGAGGGTAGAGATGTTGACCTGCGTGTTTACTTGCTATTTCTTTTTAAGACTCTTGATCACAATTGCTCTTCAGAAAACGTGCCTCTCACCAGATTTATGGTTTCTGAAAATCGTTCTCCCCGTTGTGGTGTTTTCCAAGCATGAAAACTTAGTTGCAAGAGAGGCGACATAAATCCCAGGGTTATAGAATAGGAATTTGGGGCTGACTGGACTTGCCTCTGGTCACGGACAAAGTGGGCTAGGACTCCTTGTGAATTTTTTGGGACAGGAGGAGTTACATCCCTCTAATGTGCTTTTATCCTGTAACCTGGATATCATGAACCGGGGAGCAAGTGGGAGGGAGGGCAGGCACTTGGACCCTGATGCAAGGGCGGGCAGGTGCTGCCTTGGTCTGTGCTCCTCTAGACAGAAGTTAGCTGGGCCTGGATGTGGAAGGTGGGGAGATGTCTGCAACCATGGGATAGGGATCAAGCAGCCTGGACTGAGGTTCCTGTCCCACCCTTTAGGCCGAGGCCAGGCCCAGACACTGGCCCAGGCACGTCCCTAAGGCATCGAGGGATCCTGGTACAGGCCGGAGGTGCCACAGGGAATGAAGTTTGCGAGCCCTGCCATGGTTCCCTGCCTAGCCCCTGCAGTGTACCTTTCCTGTTGCCCTGACCCCCTTGCACACACACAACTGGACCAGCACTCAGCAGTCCAGCAGCCAAGAGGGTCACTGCCCAGGCGAGAACCTCTGGCACCTCCAGCCCCACGCCCCACCCACCTGCGAAACCTGGACGGCTATTCCTGGGCAAGGGAGACCCCATGAGGGCTATTCCAGCAGAGGGCAAAGCATCTTGATCTGTCCGTGGTGGTTCTCCGTGTGTGGGAGGCCTCCATCCTAGCTGTTCCATCCTGAGCACATGGGATGACCCTGCCTCCTGAGATATCTAGTGTGTGCGCCTGGAGTCCCAGAGCCCCTGAGCAGAGGCAGCGGGACTGCTGGCCAGCCCCCTCCTGGGTGTGGTAGGCACCACAGAACGACACTGTCTGGAGTGGGAAATGGCACTGGAAGAGTGAAGCCCTTCCATGTGCGCTCCCCCAGGATTGGGCTGGAACATCTCCGGGGTAAGGCAGAGGCCAGGGATGGTCTCCACTCAACTATGCACTCAGGCCCTGTGAGACCGCCAGAGGCAAGGACATGAAAGGCTTGGACATGTTGCCCCGGACTCTTTCCCAGAGGTCGGCAAGCTTGTCACATGTGAGGGGACCTTCCTGGCACTGGCACAGGCTCTAAGTTTCACTAGCAAGCATGGGGCAGGGCAGACTTGGTAGAAAACTGTCACATTCCCAGGGCGTAGGACCAAAATGGCGTTGGGGAAACATTATGTTGGCGCAGGCGCCCTGAGTGGGCGGAGCTTCGTGGGGCGTTCTCATTGGCTAAGCCATCTGTGGGCTCTGTGGGACGGCTTGGAGCCGATAGGTCGACTCCATTTGAAGTCTAACGCCGTGGTTGGCGCATGCGCCTTGGAGATCTCTAGCGGCGGTGTGCGTGAACCGGCGGAACGTCCACACAGGGTCTCCATTCCTTCAGACGCGGGGCTGAAGGGCCGTCGTAGTCAAGATGGCCTCTGAGGCGAACGAGGAAGTCGAAGGAGCCATACAGGCCGCAGAAGAAGCGGTAGAGGCTGTGGCTGGTGCGGGGGATGTCCTCGAAGGCCCAGAAGACCAGGGTGGCCCCGGTGAGCAAGACTCCCAGATGGAGCCTGGCAACCCTCAGGGCCAGGATTGCCCTGGTGAGCCTAGCAGCCACTGCGCCCCTGACAATCCAGATGGCCATGACGGCGCCGGTGCCCGTGGCAATGAGGGAGACCCTGGTGTCGCAGACAACCAGGGTGACCCCGGTGCCCATGTAGATCAAGATGGCGCCGGTGCCCGTGACCATCCCGTAGGCCGCGGTGTCCCGGACGACCGGGCTGGCCCTGCCGCCCATGACGACGAGGGTGGCGCCGGTGCCCGGGACCCTCCGGGAGGCCCTGATGCCCGAAACGAGCAGGCTGGCCACCGTGGCCCGGGCGACCCTGAAGTCGAGGAAAGGGCGGGATTAGAAGCCGTAGGGGCTGCCAATGTGGCGCGGGCACCTCGAGCATCCGGGCCTGGTGGAGACGCAGCTCCAGAGGCTGGAGGACCAGGAGACAGACCCATCGTCTTGTATCCTTTCCAAAGAGGCCCCGAGGCCTGGTGTCCAAGGGATGGTTCAGGGCCTTCCTACCGGGTCACACGTGCCTTTGGGAGACAGGGCCCAGACAGTCCAGGCCAGGTGTAGGGTCGGGGGATAGAAATGGGAGCAGGGAGGAGAACATGGTGTAGCCTGGTGGCAGGGGCAGTGGGAGAGGAGAGGAGGCTGGGGGATGGGCAGGCAGGCCCCACGGAGTCGGGGAGGCGGGACAGGATGAGATGAGGGAAGAGGGAGGCAGGCCAAGGTGGCCTGAGCTGACAGGACTGGGTGCGTGTGTGGCAAGGTGCGGATGGACATCCTAAGGGGAATCCTGGGGTGATGGCTAACATCTGAGTTGTGAGCAAGTATGAGACACTGCTTAGTTCAGCCACTGATGGATAGCGCCTTAACCGCAACTCCCTCAGCACCATCACTGTGCCGTTTGGGACTCATCTGGAGGCAGAGATGGCCCGCCTGGCCATGGACATAGAGGACCCGCCCCACCACCATGCCATTCAAAAGGAGTTCAGAGTGCATGGCAGCATCCTGGCTGTGTAAGTACTGGAATGGACCAACATGGGGGTGGCGGCCATTGCTCGGGGCCTAGGAGCCAGTCTTAGCCGGAGAGGGGTCTCTGTAACGGATAGGAGGAAACACTCAAGTGTCAGGTCTCAGGAGGGGTGCGGTGTGCTGGGGGTGAGAGGGAGTCACCCCCTGTAACTTGACTTTTACCCCTCACTTTCAGGAGGTGGACTGCTGAAGACCCTGGTCCTCTCCCAGATTCTATCAACTCCTTCTTCCAAAGGCTTTTCCTGGTGATGCGAAACATTCAGCACAGCAGACCCCGCTATCCACTGAGGCCTGGAAGGGGGGCTGGGCCCTAATTCTGCATCCACCCAGCTGGGCACTGCACAGGGAATCGATTTCTGGATCAGCACCACTCTCTCTCCCTGGGGCCTCATTGTTTGCCATATTGTCGTTTGCTTCTCCAGACCCACTCGTTTGTTTGCCTGTTGCTTTGGGAATGGGGTGATTAAATACTTGTTTAGTGCAGCAAACAAAACCGAGCTAGTATTCTGGGTCTGCTTTTCAGCCTCTGCGCCTGCATATTTCCTTACCTTTGTCCTGGGCTTAGAGGGGCGGGGCGGTGCTGAGGATTCTGAGAGTGGTACAAAGTAATTGAAGAAAACTAGGAAAAGCAAGCCAATAGAAATCAGTTGCTCTGACATTCGGCATTAAGCACAGTCAACATTTTGGAATATGTTTGCTGCTTTAAACTTGTACTTATGCGTTAAATGTGTAACAGTAAGAGAAATGTATAGGATTATTACTCAAATATTTTTTGCAAGCTTGGCATTAATTTCTCCTGAAAGTCTTTGGTGGAACATAGGGACGTGACCTCTTTCTAAAAGTGCTTCAAGAATATGTCAGCGAATAATGGAATTCTAGAACTTTTAAATTATTTCCCTTTCCTTAAATTTTTGCGGCTAATTTTTCAATGGAATCCTTGTATTGAAGACTTTCTATGAGTGCTTCTTGCCGTAAGATAGATTCCAGAGGGTAGAGATGTTGACCTGCGTGTTTACTTGCTATGTCTTTTTTAAGATTCATAATCACAATTGCTCCTCAGAAAATGTGCCTCTCACCAGAATTATGGTTTTCCATAATCTTTGTCACCATTGGGGTGTTTTCCGAATACAAAAGAGCTTAGTTTGCGAGAGTGATGACATAAAACCCAGGGATATAGAATAGGATTTTTGGGCTTACTGGACTTACTTCAGGTCAGGGACACATGACGTAGATTTTGGGATCAAGGTAGTTACCTCCCTCTGCTATAGCTCTTTTCCTCCAACCTGGATGTCGTGGACCGGAATACCTGGTGAAGTATTTGGGATAAGGGGAGTTAGCTCCCTCTCATATAAATTTTAACCTGCAACTCGGATATGGTAGATGAAGAGGAACTGAGTGTGGGCAGTGATGTGGACCCCAGTAAAAGGGAAGAGCAGCTGCTGCCTTGGTCTGTGCCCCTCAGAGCTAAGGTTGGTGGGCCTGGATGTAGAGGGTGGGGAGGCGTCTACAGCCATGAGGTGGGGATCAAGAGCCTGGACTGAGGTTCCTGTCCCACCCCTCTGGCTCCGGCCCAGAACAAGACATTGGTTCAGGCACCTCTCCTGTGCATCACGGGATTGTGGCACAAACCGGAGGAGCCCCAGGGAATGCAGTCCGCAAGCCCTGCCATCGTCCCCATCCTTGCCTGCCTGCACCCGTACATTTCTTGTTGCCTAGACCCACTTGCAGACACAGAAGTGGACCGGCACTCAGAGTTTTGCAGCCAATAGGGTCACTGCCCAGGGGAGAACCCCTGGCTCCTCCAGCCGCATACCCCACCCACCCCCGACAGCCAGATTACAGTTCCTGGTCAAGGCAGTGCCTATGAGGGCTGTGTCAGCAGAGGGTAAAACAAGACGGAGATGTCCACCGTGTGGTACTCTGCTAATGGGAGGCCTCTAGCCCAGCTGTTCCATCCTGAGCACCTGGGCTGACCTGGGCACAAGTCTGCCTCCTGGAGGCATTGCAGTGTGTGGGCCTGGAGTCCAAGAGCCCCTGGGTGGAGACTGTCGACTGCTGGCCAGCCCCCTACCGGGGGTGGCAGGCACCACAGAGCGACAGTGCCTGGAGTGAGAAATAGCACTGGAGGAGTGAAGCCCTTCCATCCGGGCTCCCCAGGGACTGGGCTGGGGGGTCCCCCGGGTCAGGCAGGGCCCAGATGTGACTCCTACTGGGAACCACCCCAGGGATTGTCTCCGCTCAACTAAGCCGGCTCGCAGGATCGGGCCCTTTGTGGCATCCAGAGACAAGCACATGAAAGGCTTGGCCCTGATGTCCCAGACTCATTCCTAGAGCACGATGAAAGGGGATCTGAGGTCGCCAAGCTTGTCATACGTGAGAGGGACCTTCCTGGCACTGGCATAGGCTCTTAGGTTCACCCGGAAGTGTGGAGCCAGGAAGTATTGGTCGGAAACACTCATATTCCGAGGGATTCTGCTCATCAGGAGAGGGCGGGTGACATTCCATTGGCGCAGGCGCACTGGGGAGGGGCGGAGATTCGTGGGGGCGTCCTCATTGGCTAAGCCGTCCCTGGGCTCTAAGGACGGCTTGGCCGGAACTCGTCACTTCCATTTGCTCTCGAAAAAGCCGAGTTTGGCGCATGCGCCCTGGAGATCCCTAGTGGTGTGCGTGAACCCGTGGAACCTCCAGCGAGACTCCATTACGTCAGGCGCGGGGCCTAGAGAGCCGTCGCAGTCAACATGGCCTCTGAGTCGTGAATCTAAGAAGCCCAGCAGTCACATACAGGCTGAAGAAGAAGGTGTGGCTGGTGTGGGGGTTGTCCTCGAAGGCCCAGAAGACCAGGGTGGCCCCGGTGGGCACGACTCCCAGATGGAGCCTGGCAACCCTCAGGGCCAGGATTGCCCTGGTGAGCCCAGCAGCCACTGCGCCCCTGACAGTCTTGATGGCCAAGGCGGCGCCAGTACCTGTGGCAATGAGGGAGACCCTGGTGTCGCAGACAACCAG
>NW_024342648.1:1047723-1132284 GCF_902729225.1 Pteropus medius | reverse complement strand
GAGACGGAGTCACCCCCTCTAACTTGACTTTTACCCCTCACTTTCAGGAGGTGGACTGCTGAAGACTCCGGGCCTCTCCCAGATTCTATCAACTCTTTCTTCCAAAGGCTTTTTCTGGTGATTCGAAACATTCAGCACAGCAGACCCCGCTATCCACTGAGGCCTGGAAGGGGGGCTGGGCCCTAATTCTGCATCCACCCAGCTGGGCACTGCACAGTGAATCGATTACTGGAGCAGCCCCACTTTCTCCCCAGGCCTCATTGTTTGCCCATAGTGTTGTTAGCTTCTCCAGGCCCACTTGTTTGTTTGCCTGTTGCTTTGGGAATGGGGTGATTAAATACTTGTTAAGTGCTGCAAACAAAACCGAGCTAGTATTCTGGGTCTGCTTTTCAGCCTCTATGCCTGCATATTTCCTTACCTTTGTCCTGGGCTTAGAGGGGCGGGGCGGTGCTGAGGATTGAGAGTATGGTACAAAGTAATTGAAGAAAAGTAGGAAAAGCAATACAATGAAAATCAGTTGCTCTGACATTCGGCATTAAGCACAGTCAACATTTTGGAATATATTTGGTCTTTTAAACTTGTACTTATGCGTTAAATGTAATGATAAGAGAAATGTGTCGGTTTATTACTCAGGTATTTTATGCAAGCTTAGCATTAAACTTTTTCATTGAACATAGGAATGTGACCTCTTTCTAAAAGTGCTTGAAGAATATGTCAGCGAATAATATCATTCTTGAATGTTTATATTATATCCGTTTCCTTAAATTTCTGTAGCTAATTTTTTAATGGAAACCTTGTATTGAAGACTTTCCACGAGTGCTTCTTCCCGTAAGATAGATTCCAGAGGGTAGAGATGTTGACCTGCGTGTTTACTTGCTATTTCTTTTTAAGACTCTTAATCACAGTTGCTCTTCAGAACACGTGACTCTCATCAGATTTCTGCTTTCTCAAAATCCTTGTTGCTGTTGGGGTGTTTTCCCAACAGGAGTTTAGTTTGTGAGAGAGACGACATAAAACCCAGAGACAGAAGAATAGGAATTTGGGGCTGACTGGACTTGCTTCAGGTCAGAGTTGAAGAGGGCTGGGACACTTGGCATAGTCTTTGGGATGGGGGAGTTAGCTTACTCAGATATAGCTTTTCTCCTGCAACCTGGATGTCGTGGACTGGCGAGGAACTGGGAGGTAAAGCGGGGATGTGGACCCTGGTACAAAAGAGGGGCACCTGCTGCCTTGGTCTCTGCTCCTCACGAGGGACGTTTGCTAGGCCTGCATGTGGAGGGTGGGGAGGTGTCTGCAGCCATGGGGTGGGGATCAAGCGGCCTGGACTGATGTTCCTGTCCCGCCCCTTAGGCACAGGTCCAATCTCAGACCTTGGCCCAGGCACCTCCGCATGGCATCAGTGGATCCTGGCACATACAGGAGGCGCCCCAGGGAATGCAGTCCCTGAGCCCTGCCATTGCCCTAGCTGTGCACACCTGTAGCTGTAACTTACCTCTTGCCCTGACTCACTTGCAGACACAGAAGTGGACCAGCACTCATCAGTCCATTAGGCAGTAGGGTCACTGTCCAGGCGAGAACCCCTGACACCTCTAGATTATGCCCCACCCACTCCCGAGAGCCGGACGACAGTCCCTGGGCAAGGGAGAGCCCAGGAGGGCTGTGCTAGCAGAGCGCAAAGCAACAGGGACCTGTCAAAGCAGTGGTGTTCCCTGGGCACGACACTTCGTGTCCGGTTGTTATATCCTGAGCACCTCGGCTGACCCGGGCCCACGCCTGCCTAATGGAGGCATCGCAGTGTGTGTGCCGGGCGCCAGGGAGCCCCTGGCCTGAGGCGGCGGGACTGCCGGCCACATCCCTCCAGGGGCTGGCAGGCATCATGGCGCGACAGTTCCTGGAGTGCGAGACGACATCGGAGGAGCAGAGTCCATCTATCTGGATTCCCCTAGGGAATGTGCTGTAGGGTCCTTGGGGTCAGGCAAGGCCCAGGTGTGACTCCTATTGGAACCACCCTAGGGATGGTTTCCGCTCAGCTACGCAGGCTCGCAGGTTCCGAAGGGGACCTGAGATCGGCAAACTTGTCATACGTGAGGGGGACCTTCCTGGCACTGGCACACACTCTTAGGTTCACCCGCAAGTGTGGGGCTGGACAGCCTTGGTGGGAAACTCACATTCCCATGGCCTTAGCGCATCAGGAGGGGGTGGGCGCCATTTCATTGGCGAAGGCGCACTGTATGGGCGGAGCTTCGTGGGGCGTCCTGATTGGCTACGCCGTCCGCGGGCTCTCTGGGACGGCTCGGAGCCAACCGGCCGACTCCATTTGCACTCGATCGCCGTGCTTGGTACGTGCGCCCGGGCATCTCTAGCGGCGGTGTGCGTGAACCGGCGGAACGTCCAGACGGGGCCTCCATTTTGTCAGGCGCGGAGCAGAGAAGGCCGTCGCAGTCAAGATGGCCTCCGAGGCGAACAGGGAAGTCGAAGCAGCCATACAGGCCATAGAAGAAGCGGTAGAGGGTGTGGCTGGTGCGGGGGATGTCCTCGAAGGCCCTGAAGACCAGGGAGGCCCCGGTGGGCCCGACTGCCAGATTGAGCCTGGCAGCCCTCAGGGCCAGGATTGCCCTGGTGGCCCCAGCAGCCACTGCGCCCCTGGCAGTCCCGATAGCCAGGGCAGCGCCGGTGCCCGTGGCAATGAGGGAGGCCCTGTAGTCCCAGACGACCAGGGTAGCCCTGGCGCCCATGAAGACCAGGGTGGCGCGGATGCCCAGGACCCTCCTGGAGGCCCTGATGCCCAATATGAGCAGGCTGGCCACCATGCCCTGGGCGGCCCTGAAGTCGAGGAAAGGGTGGGATCAGCAGCCGTAGGTGCTTCTAATGTGGCGCGGGCAGCGCGCGCTTCCGGTCCCGAAGGAGACGCAGCTCCAGAGGCTGTAGGACCAGAAGACCGACCCATTGTCTTGTATCCTTTCCAATGAGGCCCCGAGGCCTGGTGGCCAAGGGATGGGTCAGGGCCATCCCACAGGGCCACATTTGGATTTGGGGTCAGGGCATAGGACAACCCCAAGCACGTGTGGGGTGGGGGGACCAAAATGGGAGCAGGGAGGAGAACATGGTGTAGCCTGGTGGCCAGCGCAGTAGGAGAGTAGGGGAGGCTGGAGGATGGGCAGGCCGTCCCCACGGAATGGGGGAGGTGGGACGGGATGAGCTGAGGGAGGAGGGAGGCAGGCCAAGGTGGCCTGGGAAGGCAGGAGTGGGCGCGTGCGTAGCAAGATTGGGATGGCCTTTCGGAGGAGATGCCTGGGGTGAAGGCCAGCCTCTGAGGTGTGAGCAAGCCTGAGGCACTGGCCAGTTCAGCCACTGATGGATGGCACCTTAACCGCAACTCCCTCAGCACCATCAGTGTGCCGTTCGGGTCTCACTTGGAGGCAGAGATGGCCCACCTGGCCATGGACATAGAGGCCCCACGCCACCAGCAGGCTGTTCAAAAGGAGTTCAGAGTGCAGGGCAGCATCCTGGCTGTGTAAGTTCTGGAATGGGCCAACATGGGGGTGGTGGCCAGTGCTGAGGGCCTAAGAGCCAGTCTTAGCCGGAGAGGGGACTCTGTAACGGATAGCAGGAAACACTCAAGTGTCAGGTTTCAGGAGGGGGTGGGGTGTGCTGGGGGTGAGAGGGAGTCACCCCCTCTAACTTGACTTTTACCCCTCACTTTCAGCAGGTGGACTTCTGAAGACCCTGGTCCCCTCCTAGATTCCATCAACTCCTTCTTCCAAAGGCTTTTTCTGGTGATGCGAAACATTCAGCACAGCAGACCCCTCTTTCCCCTGAGGCTCGGAAGGGGGGCTGGGCCTTAATCCTGCGACCCCTGCAGCTAGGCACTGCACAGGGAATCCATTCCTGGACAGGGCCTCTCTCTCCCTGGGGCCTCATTGTTTGCCCATCTTGTTGTTGGCTTCTCCAGCCCCACTTGTTTGTTTCCCTGTTGCTTCAGGAATGGGGTGATTAAATACTTGTTAAGTGCCGCAAACAAAACCGAGCTAGTATTCTGGGTCTGCTTTTCAGCCTCAGCGCCTGCATATTTTCTTTCCTTTGTCCTCGGCTTGGAGGGGAGGGGAGGTGCTGGGGATTCAGAGAGTGGTACAAAGTAATTGAAACAACTAGGAAAAGCAAGACATGAAAATCAGTTGAGTCCAGACATTTTGCATTAAGCACAGTCAACATTTTGGTACACTTTTCGTCTTTTAAACTTGTACTTATGCGTTAAATGTGTAATAATAAGAGAAATGTATAGGGTTATTACTCAGGTATTTTTCGCAAGCGTAGCATTAATTTCTTCCTGAAAGTTTTTGGTGGGACATATGGACGTAACCTCTTTCTAAAAGCACTTCGATAATATATCAGCAAATAATGTAATTCTTTTTTTAATTTTTTCAAAGTTTATTTATTTAATTAGATTCAAGAGTACCTTACATTGTTTAGAAATCTATGTATTTCATAAAACATTACCCCTAGTTGTTCACTGCCTCCCCTGGCCCTCTGCCTAGCCATCATATTAATGCTAACTCCATTTTATTTGCTGTGCCATGCATCCCCATGACCAACTATCAGCTATTATTTTATACTCTTTAACCCTTCTCCTCATTACCACCCCCGACCCCCTCTCCTGTCCGTCACCAAATTGTCCAGTATTTCTAAAAGTCTGTTTTTTATCAGTTTGTTCTTTTTGTTCTTTTGATTCTGCTTATCAGTGAAATCATGTGGTATTTATCTTTCTCTTTCTGACTTATTTCACTCAGCATCATAAGCTCTAGGTCCATCCACGTCGTTGCAAATGGTAGGATTTCATTATTTTAATGGCTGATTAATATTCCATTGTATGTGAACCGTATCTTTTTCATCCAATTGTCTGTTGATGAGCATTTAGGTTTCTTTCATATCTTGGCTATCGTAAATTGTGCTTCCGTGAATATTGGGGTGCGTAGTTCCTAAAGAATTATTGTTTTGGTTTTCTTTGGATAAATACCCAGAAGAGCAATTGCTGGATCAAAAAGTATATCCATATTTTATTTTTTGAGAAACCTCCATACTGCCTTCCATAGTGGCTGCACCAATTTGCAATACTACCAACAATGTTTGAGGGTTCCCTTTTCTCCACATCCTCGCCAACACTTGTTTTTTGAATTGTTCATGACAGCCATTCTGACAGGTGTCAGGTGATATCTCGTTTTAATTTGCATTTCTCTGATGATTAGCGAACTTGAGCATCTTTTCATATGTCTGTTAGCCATCTGTATTTCCTCTTTGGAGAAGTATCTGTTCAGGTCTTCTTCCCATTTTTAATTGTATTATTTCTTTGTTGTTGTTATGTTCTGCAAGTTCTTTAGCTATTTTGAGTATTAACCTCTTATCAGATGTATCATTCGCAAATACCTTCTTCCAAACAGTCGGTTGTCTTTTTGTTTTGTTGATGCTTTCCTTTGCTGTACAAAAACTTTTAGTTCGATATAGTCCCATTTGTTTATTTTTCTTTTGTTTCCCTTACCCAAGAATATATATACAATAAGAAATTCCTGTTAGTAATATCACAGAGTTTACTGTGCCTACATTTTCTTCTAGAAGTTTTTGGTTTTGCGTCTTACATTTAAGTCTTTAACTCATTTTGAGTCTATTCTTGTATATGGGGTAAGAAGGTGGTTCAGTTTCTTTTTTCTTTTTTTTTTTGCATGTATCTGTCCAGTTTTCTGAACACCGTTTATTGAAGAGACTGTCTTTACCCCATTGTATATTCTTACCTCTTTTGTCATATATTAAGTCGGTGTATAGGCGTGGATTTATTTCTGGGCTCTCTATTTTGTTCCATTGATTAATGTATCTGTATTTATGCCAGCACCATGCAGTTTTGATTACTGTAGCCTTGTGTATTTTGATATTAGGTAGTGTGATACCTCCAACTTTGTTCTTCTTTCTCAAGATTGCTGTGGTTTTTTATTGCTCCATATAAATTTTAGGATTATTTGTTCTAGCTCTCTGAAAAATGCCATTGGTATTTTGATAGGGATTGCATTGAATCTATAGATTGCTTTGGGTAGTATGGCCATTTTAATGATGTTGATCCTTCCTACCCATGAACACGGTATATGCTTCCATTTATTTGTATCTTTTTCAGTTTCTTTTATCAGTGACATCGTTTTCTGAAAACAGGTCTTTTACCTTCTTGGTTAATTTGATTGTCAGGTATTTTATAGTTTTTGACACAATTGTAAATGAGATTGTTTTCTTAATATCTCTTTCTCAAAGTTCATCATCGATGTATAAAAATGCCACTGACTTCTGAAAATTTATTTTGTAACCTGCTACTTGACTGAATTCATTGATCAGTTCTAACAGTTATTTTGGTAGAATCTTTAGGGTTCTCTATATATAGTGTCATGTCATCTGCAAATAACAAGAGTTTTACTTCTTTCTTTACAATTCGGATATCTTTTATTTCTCTTTCTTGTCTTATTGTTGTGGCTAGGACTTCCAATACAATGTTGAAGAGGAGCAGTGAAAGTGGGCATCCTTGTCTTGTTCCTGATCTTAAGGAAAATGCTTTTAGCCTTTCCCCATTGAGTATGATGCTAGCTGTAGGACTTTATTATGTTGAGGTATGTTCCTTCTATTCCCACTTTGCTGAGAGTTTTTATCATAAATGGATGCTAGATTTTGTCAAACACTTTTTCTGCATCTATTGATATGATCATATGGTTTTTATCTTTCAATTTGTTAATGTGATATATCACATTAATTAATTTGCTAATATTGTACCAAGTTTGCATCCCAGGAATAAATCCAACTTGATTATGGTGTATGATATATTTAATGTGTTGCTGAATTCAGTTTACTAATATTATATTGATTTTTGCATCAATGTTCATAAGAGATATTGGCCTATAGTTTTCTTTTTTGTAATGTCTTTGTCTGGTTTTGGAACTAAGATAATAGTGACCTCATAAAAGGAGTTAGGGACCCTTCCCTCTTCTTGAAATTTTTGGAATAGTTTGGGAAAAGTAGGTGATAATTCTTCTTTAAATGTTTGATAAATTTTGCCTATGAAACCATCTGGTCCAGGACTTTTGGTTTTTGGGGAAGTTTTGGATTACTGATTCTATTTCATTGGTGGTAATCAGTCAGTTCAGATTTACTGTTTCTTCTTGACTCAGTCTTGTGAGACTATATGTTTCTATGAATGTGCCCAATTCTTCTAGATTGTCCAATTTGTTGGCATACAGTTGTTTGTAATATTTTCTTATGATCCATTGTATTTCTGTGGAGTCTGTGGTTATTTCTCCTCTTTTATTTTTGATTTTATTTATTTGAGTCCTCTCTCTTTTTTCTTTGGTGAGTCTAGCTAAGGGTCTGTCAATTTTGTTTATCCTTTCAAAGAACCAGCTCTTGGTTTCATTAACCTTTTGTATTGTTTTTCTAGACTCTATTTCATTTATTTCCACTCTGATTTTTATTATTTCCTTCCTTTTATTCACTTTGGCTTTGTTTGCTGTTCTTTTTCTAGTTCTTTTAATTATAAGGTTAGATTGCTTATTTGAGCCATTTCTTGTTTCTTGAGGTAGGCCTGTATTGCTATGGATTTCCATCTTCGGACTGCTTTCGCTGTGTCCCATAGATTTTAAGTCCTTTTGTTTTCATTTTCATTTGTCTCTAGGTATCGTTTGATTTCTTCCTTGATCTAATTAATAATCCATTCATTGTTTAGTAGCATGTTATTTAGACTCCATGTCTTTGTGTATTTTTCACTTTTTTTTTCTTGTAGTTGATTTCTAATTTCATATCATTGTGATCAGAGAAGACGGTTGATATGATTTCAATCTTCTTAAATTTTTTGAGACTTGTTTTATGTCCTAACATGTGGTCTATCCTGGAAAATGTTCTATGTGCGCTTGAGAAGCATGTATATTTTGCTGCTTTGGGATAAAATGCTCTGAAAATATCTATTAAATCCATCTGGTCTAGTGTGTCTTTTAGGCCCATTGTTTCCTTGTTGATTATTTGCCTGGTAGATCTGTCCACTGGTGTCACTGGGGTGTTAACATCTCCTACTATGAGTGTATTACTATTGATCGATCTCTCCTTTTATGTCAGTCAATAATTGCTTTATGTTTGTAGGTGCTCCTATGGTGGGCGCGTATATGTTTACTAGGGTTATGTCCTCTTGATTTATCGATCCCTTTATCATTATGTAACACCCCTTTTTGTCTCTTATTATTGCCTTTGTTTTAAAGTCTGTTTTGTCCGATGTAAGTATCACTACTCCGGCTTTTTTTTTTCATTTCCATTTGTGTGAAATATCTTTTTTCATCTTTTTACTTTCAGTCTGTGCATGTCATTTGATCTGAAGTGGGTCTCTTGTAGACAGCATATGCATGTGTTTTGTTTTCTCATCCATTCAGTTACCCTATGTCTTTTGATTGGAGCATTTAATCCGTTTACATTTAAAGTGATTACTGATAGGTACATAGTTACTGCCATTTTATTATTCATATTTTTATATCTATTTTCTTTTTTACTTCTTCTCTTTTTACATAAGTCCTTTTAACATTCCTTATGATACTGGTTTGTTGGTGATGAATTCCTTAAGCTTTTTTCTGTCTGAGAAGCTCTTTATCTCACCTTCTATTTTAATCGAAAGCCTTAGCGAGTAGAATATTTGTGGTTGTAGATTCTTGTTTTTCATAACCTTGAATATTTCTTGCCATCCCCTTCTGGCCTGCAAAGTTTCCATTGAAAAGTCAACAGACATTCTTATGGGGGTACCCTTGTAAGTAACTAGCTGCCTTTCTCTTGCTGCTTTTAAGATTCTTTGTCTTTGACCTTTGCCATTTTAATTATGATGTGTCGTGATGTAGGTCTGTTTGGGACTCTGTGCTTCCTGAACTTGTATATCTAATTCCTTTGCCAGGTTAGGGAAGTTTCCTGTCATTATTCCTTCAAATAGATTCTCAATCCCTTGCTCTCTTTCTTCATCTTCAGGTACTTCTATGATCTGGATATTTTAATGCTTCATGTTGTCTCAGAGGTCTCTTAAACTATCTTCATTTCTTCTTTAAATTCTTTTTTCTTTTTGTTGTTCTGATTGGGTATATTCTGCTACTTTGTCTTCCAATTTGCTGATTCGATCTTCTGCTTTGTCCAGTCTACTGTTGAATCCTTCTAGTGGATTATTCATTTCAGTTATTGTATTCCTCATTTCTGTCTGGTTCTTTTTTAATGGTTTCTATGTCCTTTTTATGCTGTTGAGGTTCTCATTGTGCTCATCCATTCTCCCCATAAGTTCATTGAGCATCCTTACAACCATTACTTTGAACTCTGTCTCTGGTAGATTGCTTGCCTCCACTTCATTTAGCTTATTTTCTGGAGTTTTCTCCTGTTGTTTCATTTGTGGCATGTTTCTTCATTTTCTCATTTTATTAGCCTCTCTGTGTTCGTTTCCTTGTGCTAGGAATATTCATTTCATCTCATCCTTAGCCAGATGGCCTAATGTGGAAGGTGTCCTGTGCGGCCCAGTGGTGCACACTCCCTGATCCCTTATGCTGGGGTCTCTGGATGTGATCTTTGTGTGGGTTATGTGTGATCTTCTATTTTTGCCAAGCCCTTATTGTTGTTAGTACATCAGCAGTTGGGATTAACGCTCAGGCTGACTAATTGTGGGAATTGGCTGTACCCACAGGGTAAGAGGTGCTGTGTGTGGCTGACCCCACTGAGTGGGATGTCCCCTAGCAGGCTCGTATACTTGTTGAGACCACACAAAGGGTACCGCTTATGGGACTAGTCAGGAGTTGCTCTGTTGTGGTCTAGTGCCAGCCTCTGGATGCACTGGTTTTATGGCCCCTTGGGAGGGGCTCCCCCATAGGCCAAGGTCAGCCACTGCTTTTGATTGCTCAGAGATACCCAGTGGGAACTACAAAGCAGTCTACAAATGGTTGTTGCCTATGCTGGATCTATGGGTAAGTGGAAGACACAATGCTGTAGGCAGCGGTCTAGTTATCCCACGTCCCTGACCTAGGGCAGTTTAGCAGAGGGACCAGTGCTCCTCAAGGCCCGACAGTGCCTGTCCGTTGCCTGTAAGTCTCAGAAACTAGACGAACCTCTGGGTGATATGCGTGCTAGGTGGCGTAGGGACCCCGGGAGTCTCCAGGGTCTATTGAGTAAACTTCCCCCTGCCGCTGCAGTGCCAGTTGTTTGTGCCTACGCTATCTCTGTGGCTCCCTGTACAAGTTTCCATTCGTAGCAAGGTCAGCTGCTGCCCTCCTTGGGCCTAAACACGGTACTCCAGGGCAGGGGCAGCTGCCTATCAACATGTGGTGGGCACTTTGTGTATTGGGTGGGGCAGGGGCTCAGGGAGTCAAGGGCCGTCAGGCCAATACAGACCCCTGCAATCTCCTCAAGAGATATAACAGCTTGTGCAGGCAGCAGTGATCTGTCCACAACTGTTTTCCTTGAAATGCGCTCACTGCACTAGCCAAGATCTGTTGCCTACGCTGACTGCACAACCCCAGAGCCAAGTAGGGCACAAGAGGCTGCTTGTCAATGGGCTGCAGGCACTTTGTAGCTTGGGTGAAGCAGAATCTCAGGGAGACAAGTTCTATCTGACCAATGCAACCTCTGGGCTGCAACTCTGTACCTGGGCATTCCCACCTTCTTGCCTCGCTGCATCCTCACAGTGACCGCATGCAGGAGGCAGTTAACTCCATTTTACAGACTTGAAAATGAATAATGTAATTCTTGAATGTTTAAATGCTTTCCCTTTCCTTAAATTTTTGCAGCTAATTTTTCAATGGAATCCTTGTATTGAAGACTTTCCATGAGTGCTTTTACCTGTAAGATAGATTCCAGAGGGTAGAGATGTTGACTTGCGTGTTTACTCGCTATTTCTAAGACTCTTGATCACAGTTGCTCTTCAGAAAACATGCCTCTCACCAGATTCCTGGTTTCCTAAAATCTTTGTCGCCGTTGAGGTGTTTTCTGAACACGAAAGAGCTTAGTTTGTGAGCGAGACGACATAAAACCCAGGGACAGTAGAATAGTAATTTGGGGCTGACTGGACTTGCTTCAGGTCAGGGACGAAGAGGGCTGGGACACCTGGTGAAGTATTTGAGATAGGGGGAGTCAGCTCCCTCTAATGTAGCTTTATCCTGCAACTTGGATGTCGTGGACTGGAGAGGAACTGGGAGGTAAGGCGGGGACATGGACCCTGGTACAAAGGAGAGGCACCTGCTGCCTTGGTCTCTGCTCCTCACTAGGGGAAGTTGCTGGGTCTGGATGTGGAGGGTGGGGAGGCATCTGCAGCCATGGGGTTGGGATCAAGCAGCCTGGACTGAGGTTCCTGTCCCGCCCCTCAGGCCCAGGCCCAGGCCCAGACCTTGGCCCAGGCACCTCTCTGTGGCATCAGGGGATCCTGGCACAGACCGGAGGTGCCCCACAGTATGCAGTCTGTGAGCACTGCCGTCATCCCTGGTCCTGCTCACCTGCAGCTGTACCTTTCATGTTGCCGTGACCCCCTTGCAGACACAGATGTCAACCATCATCCAGGAAGCCAGCAGCCATAGGGTCACCTCCCAGTTGAGAACCCCTGTCTCCTGTCCCTCACTCCTCCCCACCCCGAGGGCTGAAAGACTTTTCTTGGGGAAGGGGGAGCCCATGAGGGCTGTGCCAGCAGAGGGTAAAGCAACTGGGAGTTGCCTCTGGGGTGGTGCTTCCCTTGCTGCAGCCCTCCAGCCCGGCCGGTCCCTCCTGAGCACGCGGGGTGACCCAAGCCCAAGCCTGCCTCCTGGAGGCATCTCAGTGTGTGCGCCTGGAGCCCAGAAGCCACTGGGTGGAAGCGACGGGACTGCTGGCCAGCCCCGTCCCGGGGCTGGCAGCCACCATGGAACGACAGTGCCTAGAGTGAGAAATGGCACTGGAGGAGTGAAGCCCTTCCATCTGGGCCCCCTCAGGGCCTGGGCTGGAGGGTCCCCGGGGTCGGGCTAGGCAAAGGAGTGACTCCTGCTGAGAATCGGGCTATTTGTTGCTACCAGAGAAAGGGACAGACTGGGCCTGGCCCAGTTGTACCTGACTCATTCTCTGAGCTCAATGACAGTTGACCCATGGTCAGCAAATTGGTCACACATGAAGGTGGCCGGGTGGCACTATCACAGGGTTTGCGGCTCACTGGGAATCATGGGGCGGGGCAGGCTTGGCGGGGAAACAGTCACGTGTCCAGAGGCGTCCAACAAGCGCCTCGGGAGTTGCAGCGAAAGCCGTTTGCGCAGGCGCTCTGGGAGCCCGCGCAATTTCGCCCCCTGTGGGCGGAGCTTCCTGAGGGCGCCCCCCTTTCGTCGACCGTCGGAGCTCGAAGGTTGGCAGTCAAGGCCGAGGTACCATGGAGGCGGGAGACAAGGGCGGCGGCGGCGGCACGGCTGAAGGCCAAGGCGGTAACTCTGGCGGCCCAGATGGCCGTGAAGGCCGCCAGGGCCGGGATGGAGCCGGCGCGCGGGAGGCTGGTGCGGCAGCCGCGGGATCTCCCCAGGCAGCACAGGCCCTCCCCGCACCCGGGCCCAGCAGGCAGGACACCTTGGAGCTGGGCGCGCGGGCCCAGTCGGCAGCCGGAGCGCCGGGAAGACCGACACTCCAGTTGTATCCTACCTGAGTGAAGCGCGGCCGGGCCAGGGGTCCGCCTGGGAGGCAATGGAACGGGGAGGGCGTCTCGGGGCA
The DNA here is from genome assembly GCF_902729225.1 of Pteropus medius. Lineage (NCBI taxonomy): Eukaryota > Metazoa > Chordata > Mammalia > Chiroptera > Pteropodidae > Pteropus > Pteropus medius. The sequence continues at coordinate 1,119,546 of NW_024342648.1, read as the reverse complement.
CGGAGGGTAGCTGGAGGCGGGGAACCTGGGTGGCTGGGGGGGATGGGCCAGTGGAAGCAATGGGAGGGTGGCCTGAGGGACCAGGAAGTTGGGGAGCAGACTGGGGCGATGGAGGCGGATGACAGTGGCCTGAGGGGAAGCAGCAGAGGTGGCCTGAGGCCCAGGCAGAGTCGGTATCGGATGGCGCCTTAACGGAATCTCCACCAGCTTTCTGACGGTGCCTTTCCCGACACACATCGAGGCAGAAATGGCGCACGAGTCCATGGCCCCACGTTTCCAACTCCAAGGAGCGGTTCGGAAGGAGGTCACAGTGTCTGGCAATACTCCCAGCCATGTTAGTTCCAAAGAGGGGCAGGGGAGGGGCCTAGGGTCAATTTCCTGGGTGGTCATTCTTTTTGTTTTTATTTGTTTTATTTTAATTTATTCTTTTTTACTGTTAACATTCAGTATTATTTTATTATTCAGTATTTAATTTTTCTGTTTTACTGTTAACATTCAGTATTTATTTATTCAGTATCATATTAGTTTTAGGTATACATTTTATAGGTTATACATTTATATAATTTATGAACCGGTCCAGTATCCACCTGGGACTATACATACTTATTACAATATTATTGACTATTTTCCCTTTGCTGTGCTTTACATCTCTCAGACTATTTTTGTAACTAGCAATTTCTACTTAATCCTTTCCCCCTTTTCACTGACCCTCCAATCTCCTTCCCATCTGACAATCACCAGTTTGTCCTCTATATCTATGAGTCTGTTTCTGTTTTGTCAGTTTATTTTGTTCCTTAGATTCCACATGTAATTGAAATCATATGGTATTTGTCTTTCTCCGTCTCTCTTATTTCACTTAGCATAATACTCTCTAGGTCCATCCATGTTTTGCAAGTGGTAGGATTTCATTTTTTTATGGCTGAGTAATATTCCTTGTATATACGTACCACCTCTTCTTTATCTGGTCATCTATTGATGGGCTCTTAGGTTGCTTCTATAGTTTGGCTATTGTAAATAGCACTGCAGTGAACATAGGAGTGCACATATCTTTTTGAATTAGTGTTTTGGATTTCTTTGGATAAATACCCGGAATTGGAATTGCTGAGTCAAAAGGTAGTTCTATTTTTAATTATTTGAGGAACCTCCAAACTGCTTTCCATAGCAGCTGCACCAATTTGCAATCCCACCAACAGCGTACGAGGGTTCCCTTTTCTCCACTCCCTCACCAACACTCATTTGTTGATTTATTGGTGATGGCCATTCTGACAGGTGTGAGGTGATATCTCATTGTGGTTTTAATTTGCATTTCTCTGAGGCTTACTGACATCGAGCATCTTTTCATATGTTTATTGGCCATCTGTATGTCCTCTTTGGAGAACCGTCCATTCAGATCCTCTCCCCGTTATTTAATTGTATCATTTGTTTTTCTGGTGTCACGTGAGTTCTTTAGAAATTTTGTATATTATCTCCTTATCTGATATACCTTTGGTGAATATTTCCTCCTATTTGGTAAATATGTTGTCTTTTGTTTTGAGGATTGTTTTCTTTGGTGTGCAAAACCTTTTTACTTTGATATAGTCGCATTTGTTTATATTTTCTTTGTTCCTTTGCCTGTGAGATATATCAAGAAAAAAAAGGTTACCAAGAGCAATGTCAGAGATTTACTACCTATGTTTTCTTCCAGGGGTTTTATGGCTGCAGGTCTTCGTTTAAATCTTTAATCCATTTTGAGTATTTTTGTATATAGTGTAAGTGGTCCAGCCTTTTTTTTTTTTTTTTTTGCATATATCTGTCCAGTTTTCTCAACACCATTTCTTGAAGAGACTGTATTTACCTCATTGTATACTTTGCCTCCTTTATCATAGATTAAATGATTATATAGGTGTGGATCTATTTCTGGTCTCTGTTGTGTCCAGAATAACCAGACCCAACTTGAGTGCTCTTAACCAGGAGACAGTTTATTAGCCGGCGGCTGTCCTTGCAAAGGAGCAGCCCCGAATTGCCAAGATACAAGGTTTTTAAGCCCCAAATCCCATTCCTCATTCTGTCTTAAACACAAAGGTCCATCTTTCTCCTATTCACTACCTGTCAACCCACTGGTCAGGTGTGCAAGCGAGGAGTACAGAAGCAGAAAGCTTGTGTTAGAATGTTATGTTCCTATGGGTGATTGCCGATGTTCCCATGGGTAATAGCCAGTGTTCCCATGGGCGATGGCCAAACAGTAATTTTCAGCTTATATACAATTGATTATTTTTCATGCCACGCAAGCAAGCAGGGTTAAACAGGCTAAAATTGGCAGTTAGCGTATGAGCTCATTGTTACAAGTTTCATGATTAACAGAATGTGGTTAGCGGTTCCAGAAACTAGGCCTAAGTTATAGACTTCCTTTGTCCAGTTTCAGGTTTTAATTATTCTTTAACCCTTTCACATTTCAGCAGGCTATTACAGTCTCTCTATTTTGTTTCATTGACCTGTGTGTCTATTTTTATTCTAGTCCCATGCTGTTTTGATTGCTATAGCCTTGTAGTATAGTTTGATATTAAGTAGTATGAAAATTCAACTTTTTCTTCTTTCTCCAGATTGCTGTGGCTATTCTGAGTCTTTTGTGGTTCCCTATAAATTTTAGGATTATTTGTTTTAGTTCTGTGAAAAATGCCATTGGCATTTTCATAGGGATTGCATTGAATCTATACATTGCTTTGGGTAGTATGTGTGTTTTAATGGTGTTAATTCTTTCTATCCATGAGCACAGTATATGCTTCCATTTATTTGTATCTTCAGTTTCTTTTATATCTTATAATTTTCTGAGTACTGGTCTTTTACCTTTTGGTTAAATTTATTCCTAGGTATTTTCTGATGCAATTGTAAATGGGATTGTTTTCTTAATATCTCTTTCTGATAGTTCACTATTGGTGTATAAAAATGCAAACAATTTATGAATGTTAATTTTGTATACTGCTACTTTACTGAATTCATTTATCTCGGGAGTTTTTTGATTACAGATTCCATTTCATTAGTAGTAATCGGTCTGTTCAGATTTTCTATTTCTTCTTGAGTCAGTCTCGGAAGATTTTGTGTTTCTAGGAATTTATCCATTTTTTCCAGATTGTTCAATTTGTTGGCATATAGCTGTTTGTAGTATTTTCTTTTAACCCTTTGTATTTCTGTGGTGTCAGTTGTCACTTCTCTTTCATTTCTGATTTTATTTATTTGGATCCTATCTCTTTTTCTTGATGAATCTGGCTTAAGGTTTATCTTTTCAAAGAACCAGTTCTTGTTTTCATTGATCTTTTGTATTTTTTAAGATTCTTTCCTTTATTTTCACTCTGATCTTTATTATTTCTTTCATTCCACTCACTTGGAGCATTGTTTGTTCTTTTTCTGGTTCCTTTAGGTGTAAGGTTACATTGTTTATTTGAGATTTTTCTTGTTTCTTGAAGTAGACCTGTATTGCTATGGAATTCTCTCTTAGGACTGCTTTCAATGTATTCTATAGATTTTGAGTCACTGCATTTTCATTTTCATTTGTCTCAAGTTATCTTTTGATTTATTCCTTGATCTCATCCTTCATTGTTTAGTAGCATGTTATTTAGCCTTTCTGTGTTTTTGTGTTTTTCAGTTTTTTTTCTTGTAATTGATTTCTAGTTTCATACCATTGTGGTTGGAGAAGACACTTGATATGATTTCAGTCTTCTTTAATTTACTGAGACTTGTTTTGTGGTCCAGCATCAGTCTATCTTGGACAATGTTCCATATGGACTTGGAAAGAATGTATATTCTGCTGCTTTGGAAGGAAATGCTCTAAAAATATCAATTAATCTGTCTGGTCTAGTATGTCATTTAAGGCTGCCTTATTCTTGTTGATTTTCTGTCTGGAAGATCTATCCACTAATGTCATGGGACTTTAAAGTCCCCTACTATGACTATTACTGTGGCTCTCTCCCTTTATGTTGGTTAATATTTGCTTTATGTATGTAGGTGCTCCTACGTTGGGTGCATAAATGTTTGCTAGGGTAATGTCCTCTCGTTGGACTGATCCCTTTATTTTTATGAAATGTCATTCTTTGTCTCTTAATATAGCTTTTGTTCTAAAGTCTATTTTGTCTGGTATAAGTATTGCTACCCTAGCTTTTCTGTTTGTTTGTTTCCATTTTCATGCAATACCTTTTCTACTCTTTTTCTTTCAGTCTTTGTATCTTTCCATCTGAAGTGAGTCTCCTGTAGACAGCATATGTGTGGTTCTTATTTTCTTGTCCATTCTGCCACCCTGTGTCTTTTGATTGGAATATTTGATGCATTTACATTTAAAGAGATTATTGGTAAGTATGTAGTTATTGCAGTTTTATTATTAATATTTACGTTCTTTTTCTCCCCTTTCTTCTTAAAGAAGTACCTTTAATAACATTTCTTGTAATACTGGTTTGCTGGTAAAGAACTCCTTTTGTTTTTTCTTGTCTGAGACCGTGAATCGGAGACACTCAAAGGTCAGGTGTAAGGAGGTACATGGGATACACTGAACCTGTTACCACCTGAGGGGGCAGAGAGAGATAAGTGCAGAGTTATCACACTGAATTTGATTTTCTTTTTCCCTCATTTAGCCGACTGACTGCTGAAGACCATAGTCAACTCCAAAATTCTGTCACCTCCTGCCTCGACCAGCTTTCCCTGTTGTTTCGGATCATGCAGCGCTTTGTGCCTCCATTTTTCCCTAAGCCCAAGCCTGGTAAAGGGGGCTAAGATAAACTAGAGTCCCTTCCCAGAGAGCGCCTCCATCCCTAGGCTGTGATCCCTACAGTAGTTGCTAGTTATTACGAGATTCTAATTGTTTGCTTGTAGAGGCTCTTGGGAAACTATTTCTCTGTTGCTGGAGGAGGGGGTTATTTCTTGTTACAGCAGAAAATAAAACTGAGTTGTTACTCTGCATCCACGCTTCTTTTCAGCTACTGCGCCGCCTCATTTCCTTGCCTTTGCCCCTGGTTTGGAGGGGAGGGCTGGGATTCAGCTATTCCAGGGGTACAAGGCAGTCAAAGCCAATTTAGGAAATGGAAGAAATTGAATTGTGTCCTGTCATTCAGCAGTAACAGCTATCAGCGTTTTGGAATATTTTCTTAGTTTTAGAGTTGCATTTATATATTAAATGCATAACAATAACATATGATGTATAATTTTCGCAAGTTCAGGATTAAATTTTTTCTGAATTATTTTCATTTAACACGAGGTTTTTCTCTTCTTAAAAAAATTTAAAATACATGTAATTGGATGCAGAGAAGAAGTACCATAATGTAATTGTAGACCATTTAATATGTTTTTGGTATTCTGTATGATTTTGCCCGAATAGTTATTTCCTCAGATAAATTCTAAAAGATGGAATTACTGAGCTAAAAATTTATGTTTCTATTTATTTTCTAAGTCTGTTAGTCTACAGAATACAACTGCTATCCAGAAAGTGTGCCCTCCCACCAGAGTTCGAGTTTGCCCACCTCCTCATATCAATAGGTCTGATTCCTGCTAAAAGAAACTTAGTTTGCATGAGAAGATAAAACAACCCAGAAACACTGGAATTGGAATTTTGTGGCTTTCTAACCTTGTTTCGGATCAGTGAAGAAAAGTCGAGATGATTAGTCAAGCATTTGGGGGGAGGAGTTAGCTCCCTCTAATACATCTTGTTTCCTTGCCAAACTCGCTCATATCTTAGTCGCTATTCTGGAGATTACATCAGATTTTCTACATAGATGATTAGGTTGTCTGCTGATACGGCTGTTTTCTTTTTTCCTTTCCAATCTGGATGCCTCTTTGTGATCGACTTCTCTCCTCATAACGGAATTGGGTTTTCCTGCTGCTTTGCATACCTGGTAATGTTAGATTGGATGCCAGAGATTGTGACATTTTACCTTGGGTGATATTTGTGTCCCAAAATTCTTGATCTGTGTTCTGGGTTCTGTTTAATTACATGCCAAAAAAAAAAAAACAAGTACGATGATTTTTTGGAGTCATACAAACGTTAGGAACGCTTACTAGTGACCACAATGTTAAGTGTATTTGATCTTCCACGCTTGATGTCAAGGCAAGGTTTTTAAATATCCTAGTATTTGACTTGCTCTCAATTTAGCATTTGAGATGTTTATAGATATTGTAGTTAATGATATTGACTCATACAAAGACAGTGTGTAACTTCCAAAAGAAAAACGTGCAGTTTTAAATAAGTATAGACAGCAGTAGTCCTCAACCTTGACACACAATAGAAACCTGTCACTAAAGAGGGAGGGCCACTTTTTAAAAATGCAAATACATGAGTCCCTCCTTTCCAGACCAACTGAGCCAGAATCTTGGGCATGGTGGGAGCAGAAGAGATCCCAGAGGAGAGCCCCGGGGTACCACAACATGGGGGGCGGGTTGATGAGGATTCAGTGAAAGAGACTGAGCAAGAGCGGCCAGTGAGGTAGGAGGAAAACCAGGAGAGTTGGCTGTTCTGGAAGCTTAGGGAGGGATCTGTGGTTGGTCAGATACTGCTGATGGGTTAGTGCAGTGTTCAGTGTGATAGTCAAACGTCCAAGTGCATCCGGTGTTAAAGCCTCCCTCAGCCCGGTCCTGGAAACTTGTAATGAGATTGGCCTCCTACTCCAGGTAGCTCGTCTCCTTAGGCAGGATGTGGAAGGGCTCCAGGCTGGTGCTACCCCATGTGGCCCACCTCTACTCTAGTTCACAGAAGAATGGGAACAGCTCAGCCTGTGTCTCTGCCCCGCTGTCTTAGGCCGTGAGCCCAGCTCCCACTTTCAGAATCCTGGGGACACATCAGATACTAGATGTCCCCTTTGGCCCTTCAGTTCCAGGAAACAGTCAACAGGTTCTGATTGGTCTCCTCGAAGCCCCTCTTACTAGATGTATTAATCTCCTCAGGCTGCTGTAAGAGATGACCACAAGCTGGGTGGCTTAAAACAACAAAGTTATTCTCTCAGGGCTCTGAAGGCCAGAAGTGTCGGCAGGGCCACGCTCCCTCCAGAGGCTCTAGGGGAGGGTCCTTCCTGCCTCTTCCAGCTTCTGGTGGCTCCAGGTGTCCCTTGGCTTGTGGCCACATCACTCCAGTCTCTGCCTCTACCTGTACCTGGCTTCACTGGGACTGTGTCTTCTATCTTTTATAAGAATACCTGTCATTGTATTTAGGGCCCACCTTAATCCAGGTGGTCTCCTGTAAAGATACTGCAATTAATTACATCTGCAAAGACTCTTTTTCCAAATCAGGTCACGTTCATAGGTTCTGGGGGGCAGGATGTGGCTAAGACTCCAAAGAATAAGCGGAGGGACTACCAGCGACTGCTGGAGGAAAAGGAACAGAAGAAGGACCTTCTCTTTCCAGAAAGTGCTCCTAAAATTGGCTCAGAAGTGGCCCACACAGTTGAGTTGGAGAAGCATTTGCCTTCCACATTATTTTCATTGGCCATATAATATTTCACAGAATGTATATACCATAGCCATTTTCATATGTAGGCCTTTAGGTTGTTTCTAATTCTTTGGTACCTTATTGTACATTATCAATATCAAGACAAGACCCTCCACCAGCAAAAAGATTATGTATGACTCTCTGAAGGTTCAGATTATGGTTAATATTTTTCGCAATAAAGTATTTTTAATTAAGGTATGTATATTGTTTGTAGACCTACTATTACACACCTAATAAACTACAGTTTACTGTAAACATAACTTTTATATGCACTGGAAAAACAGAAAAAAATTATGTGACTCACTTTATTGCAATATTAGCTTTATTTGTGGTGGTCTGGAACCAAATCTGCAACATACCTAAAGTATGCCTGTTTTGACGACCTCAGATTGTCATAACAAAATACCACGGACTAGATGGCTTAAACAACAGAAATTTATTTTCTCACAGTTCCGGAGACTCGAAATCTAAGATCAAGATTCCTACAGTGTTGGTCTCTGGTGAGGCCTCCTCCTTGGGTTACAGACAGCCAACTTCTTACTGTGTCCTCATGGCCTTTCCTCTTCGTGTGTGAAGAGAGAAAGAGGGAGCACTCTGTGTCTGTTCCTCTTCTTATACCAGTCCTATTAGATTAGGGGCTCACCCTTATGGCTTCATTTAACCTTAATCACTTCTTTAAAGTCCCTATCTCCAAATACAGTTGCATTAGGGATTAGGATTTCTGTGCTTGCTTCGGCAGCACAGATACTAACAATTGGAACAATACAAGCATTAGGATTTCAACATATGAATTGAGTGGGGATACAATTTGGCCCATAACATACCTCAAACAAAACATTTTCAAAACTTTAAACCTTTGCCCATATAGTAACCAAAATCATATCTCAATATCGGTTTACTTTCTTTTGATTTCTAATGTGGCTTAATAACAATTCGTATGACATTTGGCCAGTGGCATCTCTCCTTCTGAGAACTGTCCATTTATATCAGAGATGTGACTGGAGGAAAAAATGTAAAATTAAAAGTCAGAAACCAGAGTGAAACCAAAGACTACATAAGGAACAGGATGAAATTACTTGGATTACTCAAGTCAGAAGGAAAAGCTGGTCACCACCTTGCTTTTTACAAAAAAAAATAAATTTCCAAAAGAATAAAAGCTTAAATGGGAAAAAATAAAAGCATACGATTAAGTAGAAAATACAAAACCATAGAAATAAAAGGAAAAACCACTGATAAAGAAATGTATGCATCATACAAAACCCAGAAGCCATGCATGAATAAAAATTGAGTTTTAATACAAAGAAATGTTAAGTGTATTTATAGCAGAAAACACAATAAAAGCATCAAATTGGGAATCAATTGGGAAACTTATTTATAAATCAAATAGTAAACAAAGCAGGATATAAAATCCAGAAACCAAAAAAATAAAATCAATGTGTAATTACACAAAAATGTTAAATTCTATTACAGAATAAAACACCATAAATAAAATGAAAAGACAAGCACGTTAGGAAAAAATTAGTAACCTAAATAGTAAACTAAAGCTAGTATTTATAAAATGAAAATACTTTTAGAAATCAATACGTGAAAGACAATCCAGTAGAAAATTATACAAATGACAGCAACATGGAATTGATGGAATAAGAATTATAAACAGCCAATTTGGGTGTGATGTGATCTTACTTATCTCAAAAATATTATAAATGCAAGTTAATATATCCTAGAAAAAAATCGGGAAGAAAACACATAAAACTGTTCATAGTGGTTAGTGCAGAGACTCCGATTATGAGAAGCTTTTCTTTCTAACAAGACACCTTTGTATAATGCATGAATGATTTTATAATAAACATATCATAGTTGAAAAAATTAATAATATTTAAGCATCCAGAACTTTAAATACATTCTAATTCCAAATGTGTTTCCCTGTTTTAAAAATGCATGCACACACATTTGTAGCTCAAAAAGAAACCTGAAGAGAACCATCAAAATGTTCACAGTGGTTCTCTCTGGGTGGTAAGATTGTGGAGGGTATTTTTTCATTATTTTATGTTTTTGTAACTGCACAACTTATTCAGTGACCATGTTTTACTTCCATAAATGGAAAATAATGTTTTAGAACATAAAATATGCAACAGAAATATTTGATCTTTGCTGGAATGGGGGAAAACTTGACACACAAAATAGGATTCACCAAATAGACCATCTACGTTAAATTTCAAACTCCTGTGTGATTGGATTTAACCCCCAAAGCATTAAGCATGTGCCACCCTCACTGTGGAGAAGGTGCGTAGCCTTAATTTGATGTGACTAGTGCTTAGGAGTCACTTTCTTTCCCAAGGGCCTTGAACAAAGCCCTCTTTACATCTTTGTTTCGCATACTGTAGATGATGGGGTTGAGCATGGGAGTGAGGACCACATACAGCACAGAGAGCACCCGGTCTCGCAAGCCGGAGTATGCGGAACTGGGAAGAATGTAGCAGAGGACTGAAGTGATATAGAAAATACAGACCATAGTGATATGAGCGCCACAGGTGGAAAAGGCTTTTCTTCGGCCCTCAGCAGAGCGAATCCTAAGAACAGCAGCTACAACGTGTATATAGGAGATCACAACCAGGGTGCAGGGTGCAAGAGCCACCAGAAAACTGAAGAAGAATAGTGCAAGTTCATTTGCTTGTGTACTGGAGCAAGAGAGTTTGAGAAGTGGAGGGAGGTCACAGAAGAAGTGGGTGATGAGGCGAGGCCTGCAGAACTTGAGTAGAGCAGCAAGGATTGTGTGGGTGAGTGAATTGGCCAAGGCAAGAAGGCAGGAGATTACAGCTAGTCCTGTCCGGGTTCTTTGGCCCATGAGGACTAGGTAGTGGAGTGGCTGGCAGATGGCTGCATAGCGGTCATAGGACATGGCTGTGAGCAGAAAGCACTCCCAGGGCGCCAGGAAGTGGAGAAAGAATATCTGGGTTAGACAAGCACGATAGGACATTGTCCGCACTGGTGCCAGCAAATGCACTAGCACCTGGGGCACCGTATTGGAAATATAGGCAGTGTCCAGCAGTGAAAGGTTGGCTAAGAAGAAGTACATGGGAGTGTGGAGTCGGGAGTCTATTACAATAAGGCAGAAAATGCACAGGTTCCCAACCACAGCCACTATGTAGACCAGCAGAAAGGTGGCAAAGAGCAAGGGCTTCAACTCCTCTGTGTCAGTCAATCCTTCCAGAAGAAACTGGGACACTAAGGTCTCATTCTCCAGCTGCATGGAACCACACACAGAAACTTGCACCTGTCAGCAAAGTCCAGCTCAGAGTCAGATGAGGGTCTCAGTTTGGAGTTCCAACTTACAAAAGGGAGTGGGAGTGAGGGAAGGTCTAGAGACAGAGAAGACAGATTTCAAGCTTAAAGGAATAAGACTCAGAATTGGAGAAATGAGGTCAGGCCAAAGAAGCCAGTGGTAAGATAGAGGCCAGTGAATGGGAATGGTAAGCCCATCAGGCCCCACACAATAGGGAGTGCACAGACCTTGAAGTCACAGTGCATGTACCTCCTGTAAGGACATCAAAGTCAATCCATCAGAAACTCCCTGAACAAGTGATCCTGGACTTCGTGATTATCTGAAATGGCCTCATTATTTCACCATCACCAACCCAGCAGAATCCCAATTTAGGACCAGTGATAAGATATCAATCGGATCCCTCCTTCTCTGAACCTTTCAGTGCCTCCCATCTCATTCAAAGTCAAAGCCGAAGTCCTCCTCATAGCCTACCAGGCTTTCTGTGATACGCCCTCCCCTCTCCTCTCTGATCATCAGGCAAGAGGTCTGTCAGCTTCCTGCCCCATATTGCATCTTCCGACTTACAGCAACAAATATCTTTATCTATTTAATGCCTTCGTGGAAGAGGGCTCTGCCCTCCTATGTAAGGCTAATCTCTCTACTGCTCTCTTGTTTTCGATCCTTGGAAATTCCTTTACATGTGTATGCACTAAATGACACTGAACTATTCACTTTAAAATTGTTTACTTTACATTATGTCAATTTTACCTCAATAAAAAAAAGGAAGATAAAAATGTTTTCAGATATATAAAAATGGAGATAATTTGTTGTCAGCAGAAAACCTGCACTGTAAGAAATGTTAAAGACATTTATCCACAACGAAGGATGATACCAGATGGAAACTTGGATCTACATGAAGGAAGGAAGTGTCCAAGAAATGGAAAATATGTATATAAATATAAAATAATTTTTCTCATTTTAAAATTTCTTTAAATCACAGCAATCTGTTTAAAGCAAAAATATTAACAATATACTGTGGGGTTTATAAATTCTATAGAAATAAAATGTATGACAACAATAGTACAAAGGATATGAATGGGTAATGAAAATATATTGTTATAATGCTATTATATTATAAGCGAAATGATTTTAAATTACTTATATATTATTATATGTTATACATTACATATTATATATTAGAAACTCTAGATCTAATATATATGTGTGTATATATATATATGTATATATATGTGTGTGTGTATATATATATATAATGGAGATAAAATAGCATTCTAAAAATTACTCAATCTAAAAGAAGTCATGAAAAGATGGAAAGAGGAACAAAGAACACATGGGAGAAATATAAATAGCAGGATGGTAGATTTAAATTCAACCATATCACTGATTATATTCATTGTAAATGATCTAAATGCTCAATTAAAAAGCAGAAATTGTCAGACTGGATAAAAAGGCAAAACAAAACTATATACTAAGCATAAGAAATCCACTTTAAAGATAAAGACGTAGATATGAAAATGTAAAAAGATGGATAAAGATATGCCATGCAAACTATAATCTTAAGAAATTTTGAGTGGCTATATTAATAGAAGGCCAAGAAGACTTCAGGACAAGGAATATGATGGGACAGAGAATATTTGATAATGATAAAGGGGTCAATTCATGAAGAAAACATAATAACTCAATATATATGTATTACAAATAATAGAGTTTCAAAATACATGAAACAAAACACAGTAAAGAAAGGAGAAATACAGAAATCCACAATCAGAGGTCAATATTTTAACATTCTTCATTTAGTAATTGATAGAACAATATTGCAGAACATCAGACATAGAAGAGCAAATTAAAATCTAACTATGTAATAAGAAATAATGACGATAGGAGCAGAAATGAAAAGAAATTTAAAATGGACAAATGATAGAGAAAAATCTATGAAACTGAAAGCTTTTAATACCAATAAAACTTATAAAAAGTATAACCAGGGAATATTAGGAGCAATATTTATGAACAAATTTGCCAACTTAGATGAAATGGACAAACTCCTTGAATGAACCAAATTACTAAAACTAACTCATGAAGTAGAAAATTTGAATATCCCTAAATCTATGAAAGAAATGGAACAGAAAACTTCAGGCTCACATGAGTTTTTTAGTGAATACTATCAAATACTTAAAGGAGAAATATTACCAGTCCTATACAGATTCTTTCAGAAAGTACAGGAGGAGAAACACTTTGTGAATCATTTTATGAAGCCAGCAATACCAAAACCAGATGAAGATATTGTAAGAAAAGAAAACCATAGACCAATATCCTTTGTGAAGTTACACAGGAAAAAATTAATGAAATATTAGCAAATTTAATCCAGCACTATATAAAGAGGATGATACATCATGACTAAGTGAGATTTATCCAATAATAAAAGATTGGTTTTACATTAAAAAGTGAATCAGTGTCATTCATCATATTAATAAAATAAAGGAAAAAATATGATCATTTTTAATAGATGCAGAAAAAGCATTTGGCAGCATTCAACAACCATTCATGATAAAAAAAACTCTCAGAAAATTATGACTAGAAGGAAACTTTCTTAATCTGATAAACGAAATCTATAAAAATTCTATAGCTAACGTGATAGTTAACAGTAAAAGAATTCTGTTCAATCTTGTCTTGGAAATCCTAGGCAGTGCACTATGAAAGAAAGAGAAATAAAAGACATACAAATTGGAAAAAAATGAAATAGAATTATCTTTATTTAGAGATGACATGTTTGTATGTGTAGAAAGTCCTATCTTCAAAAAAGAAAAGTGAAATTTTAAAAATCACTATCATTTATCTCAAAACATGAAATACCTAGTGATACATTTAATAAAATATGTCCAAAACCTTTATAGTAACAACCAAAAACTGTTGATTAAAAAAATTAAAGAAAACCTACATAAATGGAGAAATATGTCATGTTCATGGATTGGAAGACCCAGTATTCTTAAGATGTACATTCTCACCACACTATTCTATAAATTCATTGCAAGCCCAATAAAAATCCTTATTTTTACAAAAATTGACAAACTGACTCCAAAATTTATATGGAAATGCAAAGAACCTAGAATAGGAAAATCAAACTTGAAAAAGAAGAATAAAATTGAAAGATATAAGGGTGACTAAAAGAGAATAATAGACAAAATGGAAAGCTCATATGTTGCTGGTAGGAATGTAAATTGGTACAACCATATTGAAAACCAGTTCTTCAGTTTCTTAGAAAGTTAAACTTAAACTTGCCATATGACCCAGCAATCCTTTCTGCTATTTACCCAAGATAATTAAAACCATATGTTCACACAAAGACTTGTACATAAATTTTCATATCAACTTTATTAATAATAAACCAAATTTGGAAACCACCCAAATGTCCATCACCAGGTGAATGGTTAAACCAATTATGGCACATCTGTGCAATGTAATACCACCAGCAATGAAGAAGAATGAACCACTGAAACATCCAACAACTTGGATGAATCTCAAAATAATTATGCTAGGTAAAAGAAGGTGGACTCAGAAGAGTACATGCTGTATGATTCTGTTCAAATTTAATTCTAAAAAAGGCAAATCTAATCTATTCATTCTTTGGGGGCAGAATATAGAGGAGGGAATTGACTGTCAAGAGGCACAAGGGGAATTGTGAGAGCGAGGGAAATGTTCTATTTCTTCATGTTGAATTTGTTGTGTACACCTTTGTTGTAACTCATAAAACTGTATACTTAAAATGTGTGCACTTTTCCATATGTACATTTTGCCTCAACTAAGTTTAGCAAAAACAAAAAAGAGAAGGGATGAACAAAAAAATGGTAGCATTAAATCCAACCATATCAGTAATTATATTAAATGTAAATTTGTCAGACAATCCATTTTATTATTATTTCTTTTTTTTTTTTTTTTTGTGAGGCAACCCTTGATTGACCTCACAGGTTGCAAGGACCTTGTCAGCTTACAATCCCTTATTTTTTATTTTTTACGCCTCCAGCACCTGGTCTTCCTAGGTGGTCTCCCATCCAAGTACTAACCAGGCCCCACCCTGCTTAGCTTCCGAGATCAGACGGGATCGGGCTTGTTCAGGGTGGCATTGTCATAGACCAAACAATCCATTTTAAAAGCAGACATTATTAGAAGGATTTTCTAAAGACCAAACTACATGCCATCTACATGAGCCACAGTTAAAATATTAAGACACCAATAGATTGGAAGGAAGAGGATGGAAACAACATATAAAAGTAAATAGTAAGCAAAGAAAGTTGATGCAGTTCTACCAATATTAGAAAAAGCAGATGTCAAGGAAAACTATATTACCAAAGATAAAGGGATGTATTTCGTAATAGTAAAAGTAGCAATTAATCCACCCGGAAGATAAAACAATCATAAATATGTTTATGCCTAATAACATACCTTCAAAATACATGAAGCAAGAATTGATAGAATTAATAGGTAAAAAGGACAGGTCAAAAATCACAGTTGGAGATTTCAGCATCCTCTCTCAGCAAGAGGGAGGAGACAACTGGCCAAATGCAGCTCACAGCCTGTTTTTGAATAGCCCATGAGCTAAGAATGGTTTTTCACTTTTAATGAATAGTAAAGAAGAAGGTAGGGGAGGAGGGGAGAGAAAGGAGGAGAAGGAAGGACAAGAAAGCAGCAACAGCGACCCTATGTGGCTTAAAAACCTAAAATTTTACTATCTGGTCTTTTACATTAAAAGTTTGTTGACCCCAGACACAGACGATCTGAACAATACTATCGACTACCTTGATTGAATTGATATTTTTAGAACATTATCCAAAATCTGAAATTTAAACCTGTATAGACCACATACTCTTTTCAAGTACAAAGGATATGTCCACCAGGATAAAGCACTGGCTGGGCCAAAAATGACTTCTCAATGAATTTAATATTTTAGAGATTGTAACCTTACAGTATATGCATTCTGACCAGCCTTGTCTTGTTCCTGATCTTAGAGGAAAAGCTTTCAACCTTCCACTGTTGAGTGTACTGTTTGTCGTGGGTTTGCCACACAGCTGACCTTTATTATATTGAGGTATGTTCCCTCTATTACCATTTTGTTGAAGGTTTTAATCATGAAAGTATGTTGTATTTGGTCAAATGCTTTTTCTACATCTATGGAAATGATCATATGATTTTTATCTTTCATTCTATTTATGTGGTGTATCACAGTTAGATTTGTATATATTGAAACATTCTTGTTCTCTGGCTGCAGGTCCCTACTGCATATACCTAAGAGATTAAAGCTGCCTGACCAGTAGAAGGGGACAGAGAACAAGACTGACAGAAACAATCTGAGCCTCAGGCAGGGACTCCCCTCAGTCACTTTGCTCAATGTTATGCTTCCTCAAGCCACAAGCCATTCTAGACACTGGTCACCCTCTGGCTTCAATACCTTCCTCACAAACGAGACAGGTTTGCCTTTATTTTCCCAATTTCTTCAGGCAGACCTATTTATAGACCCATAGACAGGGACAAATTCAGAAATACACAGTCACAGACTGCTACACAGCTCAGTCTCTCTCTGCAAACAGTGCAGATCACAGTGCAGATCATCCCTCAGGGCAATTCTTTGTTCCTCCTCTTTCTCCATCTCAGGGACTCACCTCTCTGGCTGCTTGCACTGGGGCCTCTCCCATTGCCCTTCCTGGGTACTCTGGTGCCCTGTAAGCAGCCCGTTTTCAGTGTTAAATAAGGGATTTCAAGGCAGAGGAAAAAGAATCTACCTCATCTCTCCTCTTTACCTCAGGGAGACCACCTCCCCTTTTTCTTTTCCTCAAGGACTCTCGTCATGACTCTAGGGAAGAAAGCAGCAGCGTGATAAATTGAAGAAATATGTTAAGGAAGGATGATGCACAAGAATGCCAAACAAAGGAGGAAGCTCCGGGAACCACAGTGAATGAGGCCTCAGATGATAGGTGAATATAGCAAGTGGAGTGGGGACCATGTCCTAGGTGAATTCAATATTTCAGAGCAGTGGTGATTTAAATGTTAAGTTAGGAGGTGAATAAAAAGCTCAAGTTTAGGAAAGATCACTCCAAGGGCCTCCTTGAAGCCCCTGTAAAATTTCTACCACAGTCAGCTGACCAGCAGGTCTACCCGACAGTTCCTATTCTCACAGCTATTAATATTTGCTACCTGGGCTTTATACATCGGTGCCCATAAATTTGGTTCCTTCAGTCAGTTGCTCTATTTGATGAAAGTTGTCTGGGCTGCTACAGCTGTGATGCAGCTGGACTTCTGAATTGGCCCAGCTGAGGATCAGACCCTGGGGCATGGTGACCACACCAGATCCCTTCTGACCGGATGTTTTTAGGCCTCCTCATTTCACCACGAGTCAAATTCCTCTAACCGTGGATGACAATCATTCTACTTATTTGAGAAGACAGAACTCAAGTTGACTCTTAAGGACTTAACTGAATTATGGAATACTAGGGCTGGAAGGAGCCATTAAGAACACCTCATCTGAGGCTTTCTTCTACCACAAGCCTTGCTAAATGTCCCCACCATCTGTAACTGAAGGTCTTTGTGACACTGATCTCTCTCTCGGTTTTCTTTCCTGCACCTTGGGCTGAAACAGAGTAAGTTCACTTAGTCCCAACCATTCCTTTTCATTATCAACAAGCTCCCCTACATCTCAGTGTCTTTTCTTAGCCTTCATCCATCTCTGGCTTTGACTGAAACCCAGCCACCTCTTGAGGACATCACTGGCCCACTGGAGAAAGAAGCTACTTGTGTTCTTCAGGATGGGGAAGTTGGCATTCTCCTTGCTTCCCATTGATACTTCCAGTCATGACTCCCACCTCTCCTGGGAAAACTCCTGCTCCTCTGAGATGGGACTGGTGTGAGAATCACCTAGTGCGCTCTCTCTCGCTCTCTCTCTCTCTCTCTCTCTCCCCCTGTCTCTCTCTCTCTCTCTCATCATCAAGCTCTTTCAAGTATAAGAAATAGAAACCTATATAAAAAGCTCTACTAAAAGATTATTTATCATAATGGGAGACAAAGGATAACCAGGATAGGACCTGGTCCAGAGAGCTAAAAATCGAGAACTGCATTCACTGTAGCACACTCGAAAGACTAATTCAGTGTGCATCTCCCTTGCCCTTGCCCACCTCCACATGAGAGCATGTAAAAGCTAATATTCACATTCCCAGCCTCCCTTGCAGCTGGCGTTGACCATGTGACATGGCTCTACTCAATTTCTCATCTTTTCTCACAGCTCTGGCACTATTTCTCTCTTTCTCCTTACGGCAAAACTTGAAAGAGTTGTATATGTGTGTAGTCTCTGGTTACTCTTGATACAATCTCTCTTGAACCTGTTCCACGCATTAATATTTGAGCTGCTTTCTTCCTACCTGGTTTTGGTCATTGTGTCTTCCTGGTGTCATTTCCCTTCAGCCTGAAGAACTATCTTCAGCATTTCCTGTAGTGCTGGGTGCAAAGGATTTGGTGTCTTTCTCTTTCTGTCTCCACCAGCACCAATGGCAGGCAACAACCTGCATAAGTATGTGTTGTATAATAAAGCATTTGGCTTGCCTTTGTCCCTGGTTCTCAAGGTAACCTCTAAATTCTTGGACTTTACTAATAGGACTGTCTTTGTTATTCATGGTTGGCTTTTTGGATTACATCTAAGTTTATGCTAAATGAGGTCACTCATGGTGGACCCCCAAGATACTTTTAACATGGGAGTTGGCCATGCCAGAATGACCAATTAGATGATTAGAGGGTGGGGCTTTGAACCAGGTGATATCGGTACGACCTCCAGGAAAGAGAAAGTACCTGGAGATTGAATTCAATCACATGGCCAATGATTCAATCAATCATGCCTTCATAATGAAACCCCAATAAAACACTCTGGACACTGAAGTTCGGGAAAGCTTCCCTGATTGATGATACACATTGATATGCTGGAAGAATGACACATCCTGAGGACATAGAATCTTCATGTTTTAGACACTCCCAGGTCTCACATCTATTCATTGGCTAGTCCTGATTTGCATCTTTTTATAATAAAACTATAACAGTAAGTATGGTGTTTTCCTGAGTTTTGTGAGTTGTTTTAGTGAATTATTGAATCTGAGAGAGTAGTGGAAATCCCAAAGCTTTAGCCAGTTGGTCAAAAGTGTGGTGGTCTGAGAATCCCAGAGCTTGCGACTGTTGTCTGAAGTGAGGAGAGTCTTGTGGAGGACTATGGTCTCAACATGTGAAATTTGACCTAACTTCAGGTAGTTAGTGTCAGAACCGTGTCAGAACTGTGTTCCAAGCCCCATATTTCCCTGAGGTGGGCTATCCCAAGGTAGGAGGTTCGCAAATTCACCTACCTAAGCCACATTTTCCCCAATTGGTTTTATACTAATAAAGATGATATTTAGGTTGAAGTACATGTCAAAGGAGACATTCCAAAGATCGCAGATGGTAAACTAGACCTATTTGAAAGGGATGATAAAGGAACAGTCAGCAGGCATGAATGGATGGTGTCAGTGAACTAACTCCTTAGAGAGCAAATGACTCAAGTTGTCTGAACTGTAAAGCCATATTTTTTTTTCAGGAGGAAACAGAAGCTACAGAAATTATTCAAATTCAGTCCAGGATAACAGCTAAACATGAAGAGAGCAGGCCAGTGGATTCTCTGAGTAATGAGCAGTGCAGAGTAGGACGAGGGAAGTGAGACACGTTCTTGTATGGAAGATACATGGGATTTAAAGACTCACAATAAATTATAGATTACTTAGAAATGAGTTTTCTACTTCGGCTTCTTCTGTGGGACTTACAAAGGTGTAGCCTTGAGCAGAGATTGTAATTTTTACTTTCAGGTTTAGCAAATAGGTTTTAATCATCATCATTAAAAAAATATGTCAGTAGAGAACTGGATCCCCATGGGTAGGTAGCAAATAGGCATGGACGGTCTGCTCAGATATGTGAAGGAAACCCCAAAGAACATACTGAGCTCAACAATCCTTCATCATTTCCCATATTGCCTTCTGGTAATGCTCACATCACAAGAAGGAGATCATGAATGAAGAAGACCCACCTGACGATCTGAAAGAAGGGCAAAAGTGAAAGTCAGTTGGACACCTAGGTGGTCCCGACTCCCACCTCCACAAACAATGCTGTGAAGAACATCCTCATACATAGGCCTTAAAGGGGTAGGTGACAAATTCCCAGGAGCAGAATTGCTAGGGTTTAAGAAAGACTCTGTGATGCCAGACTGTTCTCTCTTATGACTGTACCCATCTCCACTCCCACTATATCCTTGTGAACTTTGCAGGTTTCCTCTTCTGTATCTAGCCTGTTCATATCTTTTGCCCATTTAACAAATTAGGATTTCTGTTATCTTTTTTATGACAAGCAGGATTTTTTTAAGTTTATTGGGGTAACATTGGTTAATACAATCATATAATTTTGGGGTGTACATTATAATTTGACATCTATATACTCTATTGTGTGATTACCACCCAGAGTCCAGTTTCCTTCAGCTACCATATATTAGATCCCCTTTACCCACTTCACCCTACTCCTCCTCCCGATATTTGACCCCCTTTACCCTTTACCCTGTCTACCTCCCCCTCCTCCCACACTCCCTACCCTCTGGTAACCACTAGTCCATCGTCCATGTCCCTGAGTGTCTGTTTGTCCTGTTCATTTGTTGCTTTTAGCTTTATATCCCACATATAAGTGATATCATGTGATTTTCAACTTTTTCAGTCTGGCTTATTTTGCTTAGCATGATTATCTTGAGGTCCATCAAGGTTGTTGCAAATGGCAGTATTTCATCTCTTCTTATGGCTGAGTAATATTCCATTGTATATATGTACCACAGCTTCTTTAGCCAATCATCTATCATAGGACACTTCGGTTCCTTCCATGTCCTGGCCACCGTGAATAATGCTGCTATGAACATTGGTGTGCAAATATCTTTTCAGATATGAGTTTTCAAGTCTTTGTGGGTAAATACCCAGTAGAGGGATTGCTGGATTATATGGTAGATCAACTCTTAATTTTTTGAGGAACTTCCATGCTGTTTTCCATAGTGGCTGTACTAATTTGCAATCCCACCAGCAGTGTATGAGGGTTCCTTTTTCTCTGCATCCTCTCCAACATTTGTTATTACTTGTCCTGTTGATGATAGCTATTCTAACAGGTGTGAGATAGTAACTCATTGTGGTTTTGATTTGCATTTCTCTAATAGCTAGCGATGTTGAGCATCGTTTCATATATTTGTTGGCAATTTGTATGTCCTCTAGGGAGAAATGTCTGTTCAGGACCTCTGCCCATTTTTTGATTGGATCACTTGTTGTTTTTTGTTGTTGTTGTTATTGAGTTGTATGAGTTCTTTGTATATTTTGGATATTAGGCCCTTTTCAGAGACATTGCTTGCAAATATATTTTCCCATTTGGATGGTTGTCTCTTTACCTGTTGACGATTTCTTTTGCTGAGCAGAAGGTTTTTAGTTTGATATAGTCCCATTCGTTTATTTTTGCTTTTACTTCTCTTGCCTTTGAGGTCAAATTCATAAAATCCTCTATAAGTCCAAGGTCCTTGAGTTTAATTCCTATGTTTTCTTCTATGCATTTTATATTCTTGCATGATCCTTTCTATTTCTGAGATGTCAATCGTAATTTCTCCTCTTTAATCCCTGATTTTGTCTTATATTCAGGGCCTTAATCCATTTCGAGTTAATTTTGGTGTGTGGTGATAGACAACAGTCTGGTTTCATTCTTTCTCAGGTGACCTTCCAATTTTCCTGGCATCATTTATTGAAGAGGCTTTCCTTCTCCACTATATGTTTTTGGCTTTTTTGTAGAAAATTTTTTGCCCATATAAATATGGGTTTACTTCTGGACTCTTGATTCTGTTCCACTGGTCCATGAGTCTGTTTTTCTGCCAATACCATGCTGTTTTGGTTATTGTCGCTTTGTAGTATAATCTGATGTCGGGCAGAGTGATGCCTACAGCCTCGTTCTTTTTTCTCAGGATGGCTTTGGCCATTCGGGGTCTTTTGTGCTTCCATACAAATCTGATTTTTTGTTTTATTTCTTTAAAAAATGCCAATGGGATTTTGATTAGGATTGCATTAAATCTGTATAATGCTTTAAGTAATAAGGTCATTTTAACTATGTTGATTCTTCCAATCCAAGAATACAGAATATCTTTCCATTTCTTTGTATCTTCTTCAATTTCTTTTAATAGAGTCTTGCAGTTTTCATTATATAGGTCCTTCACATGTTTCGTTAAATTTATTTCTAGGTATTTTATTCTTTTTGTTGCAATTGAGAAAGGAATTATTTTTTCCACTTCTTTTTCTGACGCTTCGTTATTAGAGTATAGGAACACTATGGATTTTTCAATGTTGATTTTGTATTCAGAGACTTTATTTGCTTATTGTTTCCAGTAGTGTTCTTGTTGAGTCTTTAGGGTTTTCTATATAGAGAATCATGTCATCCGCAAATAGTGATACTTTGACTTCTTAGTCTCCTATTTGGATGCCTTTTATATCTTTCTCTTGTCTGACTGCACTCGCTAGGACCTCCAATGTTATATTGAATAACAGTGGTGATAGTGAACAGCCTTGCCTTGTTTTTGATCTTAGAGGAAAGGGTTTTAGTTTTTCACCATCAAGTATAATGTTGGCTGAGGGTTTGTCATAGATGGCCTTTATTATGTTAAGGTACTTTCCTTCTATACCGATTTTGTTAAGTGTTTTGATCATAAATGGGTGCTGTATCTTGTCAAAGGCTTTTTCTGCATCTATTGATATGATCATATAATTCTTATTTTTTAAGTTGTTTATGTGGTGTATCACGTCATTCGATTTGCATATGTTGAACCATCCCTGTGCCCCTGGGATGAAGCCCACTTGATCATGGCATATAATCTTTTTAATATGTTGCTGTATTCAGTTCGCTAGTATCTTATTTATGATTTTTGCATCTGTGTTCATGAGAGATATTGGTCTGGAGTTTTCTTTTTTGTGTGTTATCTTTACCACGTTTTGGTATCCAGGTGATATTGGCCTCATAAAATGAGTTGGGAAGTATTGCCTCCTCTTTGATTTTTTGGAAGAGTTTGAGGAAAATAGATATTAAATCTTCTTTGAATGTTTGGTAGAATTCACTGGTGAAACTGTCTGGTCCTGCACTTTACTTTTTGGTAAGTTTTTGATGATTGTTTCAATTTCCATACTGCTGATCGGTCTATTTAGATTTTCCAGATCTTCTTGATTCAGTCTAGGAAGATTGTATGTTTCTAAGTACAAGTCCATTTCTTCTTAGTTATTAAATTTGGTATTATATACTTTTTCATAGTATTCTTGCATGATTTTTTGTATTTCTGTGATGTCAGTCATAATTTCCCCTCTTTCGCCCCTGATTTTGTTTATTCGTGTCTTCTCTCTTTTTTCTTTAGTGAGTCTAGCCAGGGGTTTGTCAATTTTATTAACTTTCTTAAAGAACCAGTGCCTGTTGCACTTATTTTTTCTATTGTTCTTTTGTTTTCAATTTCATTTATTTCTGCTCTAATTTTGATTATTTCTTTCCTTCTGCTCACTTTAGGCTTCATTTGTTCTTCCTTTTCTAGTTTTGTAAGATAAAGCATTAGGTTGTTTCTTTGGACTCGTTCTTGTTTTTGGAAATAGGCCTGTAACTATATGAACTTTCCTCTTATTACTGCTTTTGCCATGTCCCAGAAGTTTTGATATGTTGTACTATCATTATCATTCATTTCTATGTATCTCTTGATCTCTCTTTATATTTCTTCCCTAACCCATTTGTTTTTCAGTAGCATGTTGTTTAATCTCCTTGCATTTGTGATTCGTCCTGATTTCTTTTTGCAGTTGATCTCTAGTTTCAAAGCATTATGATCAGAGAATATGACTGGTATGATTTCAACCCTCTTGTATTTGTTGAGGCTATTTCTGTGTCCCAGTATGTGGTCGATTCTTAAAAATGTTCCATGTGCACTAGAGGAGAATATATAAGCAGCTGTTTTGGGATGGAAGGCTCTGTAAATGTCAATTACGTCCAGTTTGTCTAATGTGTTGTTTAAGGATGTTATTTCCTTATTGATTTTCTGTTTGGTTGATCTGTCCATATCTGACAGTGAGGTATTTAGGTCCCCTACTATGGTAGCATTTTGGTCTGTTTCTCCCTTTAGTTCTGTTAGTAATTGCTTTATATACTTCAGGGCTCCCCAATTGGGAGCATAGATATTAATAAGTGTTATGTCTTCCTGGTGCATGATTCCCTTTATCATTGTGAAGTGTCCCTCAGTATCTTTCTTTAAATTCTTTATTTTGAAGTCTATTTCATCCAATATTAGTACCACTACTCCTGCTTTTCTCTGAATGCCATTTCTAGCAGGATATTTTAAAGATATATTATTGCTATTACTCCCTTATTGGTTTTAAACATTTACAAAGTCCTTCCCCACTCCTAGGCCACAAAGATGTTTTCTCACATTTTCTGTATTAACTGTATTTAATAATTCAAGGAACATTTACTGCTCAACCCTCTTCTAAGCCTCCATGGAGGTTACATACTAATGGGGAGAGACAGTTACGGAACAAAACAAATAACTACATGATGTAGCATATAGGAAGATGGTCAGTATTATGGCAAGAGGAAAGAATAAGGAGTACTGGGATGAGTGGTTTTCAATTTTAAATCAGGTGGTGGGGAAGCTTTATTGTGAGAGTGAGATTGGAGCAAAGACTCGAGGGAGGTGACCGTAGGGTTAACTCAGAACATAGCCCCTCCACAAACTCAGGAAACTGAAAACTGCCCGGCCAGCAGCCAAAGAAGGCAGTACATAAAGAGCTTTCAGCATCACCTACTCCTAAGTATATTTTCTGCAGCTCCCATGGACGTTTTCTGCTCCTGTAACCGAGCAGCACATCTTGCTCCCATCCGTCTAAGAAGGCTACTGGTTCCCCCAGTGAGGTAGCTCCTCCCTCTGCTTGCATGCATACAGAAAAATTCTGCTTGCCCTTGGTCAGCAGCAGCCTTTTCCTGAAGCTCTGACCAGCTGCTGCTGAAACTTCTCAGTCTCGTAAGTAATAAACAGTATTTCTCATCTCTCTGGTCCTCCTGATGGTTTTTTTCGGAATATCCAAACCCAGGTGCAAGTTCCAGGCCTGGGGCTCCTGCGTTACAGTAGGGGAGAGGGAAGAGACCAGTGGGGCTAGAACAGAATGAGTGGAGGAGAGTAGCAGGAGAGGGGGCAGAGAGTTGACAGGCACCACATGGTGTAGGGCCTCAGAAGTCATACGAACAGCTTGTCCCTGAGTTAAATGGGAAATGATGGAGGATTGTTGTGGGTTGGATTGTGCCTTCCAAAAAGGATATGTTGAAAGCCTAACCTCTGGGGCCTGTGAATGTGACCTTATTTGGAAATAGGGTCTTTGCAAATGTAATTAGTTAAGATGAGGTCACACTGTGTTAGGGTGGTCCTCATCCAACTGATGTCTTTATAAGAAAATCATGTGAGCACACAGAGACAGAGATGAGAAGGCCATGTGAAGACAGAGGAAGAATGGAAGTGATGAGTCTATAAGCCAAAGAATACCAAGCAGTGCAGATAAACACCAGAAATCAGGAGACAGGCATGGGATTGACTCTCCCTCACAGCCTCCAGAAGGAATTGACCCTGCCAACACCTTATTTCAGACTCCCAGCCTCCTGAACTGTGAGAGAATGAATTTCTGTTGTTTTAAGGCACCAAGTTCTGGTACAGGCATGTGCCACTTAGTGATGGGGATACATTTTGAGAAATATTTTGTTAGGCAATTTTGTCATTGTGTGAACATCATAGAGTGCACTTATACAAACCAAGATGGTCTAGGCTACTACACATCTAGGCTCAGCGGTATAACCTATTGCTCCTAGTCTACAAATCAGTACACAATGTTACTGTGCTAAGTACTGTAGGCAATTTTAACACAATGATAAGTATCTGTGCACCTAAACATAGAAAAGATGCAATGAAAAAACAGTTTAAAAGATAAAAAATAGTACCCCTGTATAGAGTTTTACCATGAGTAAAACTTGAAGGACTGTAAGTACTCTGGACAAATCAGTGAGGGACTGGTCAGTGGTGGCACCAGTTACACACCATCTTGATTACTGTACCTTTAGACTAAGTCCTGAAATTAAGTTGCGTTAGTACTTTAACCTTGCATTTCTAGAAGAAACCACACTTGGTCATGGTGCATTAGTGTTCTAATATATTGTTGAATTCGATTTATAAATTTTTTGTTAATTTTCTTGCATCGATGTTCACAGGGGATATTTGTCTGTAGTTGTCTTCTTGCTAATTTTTAAAAACTTTCATTATATTATTAGTTTCAAGTACACAGTACATTGGTTAAACAATTATATAGTTTATAAAATGTTCCCCCTAATTGCTCTTTCTCTACTCTGGCTCTCCACCTAGCATTACCTTACTGCTGACTGCATTCCCTACGCCGTGCTCCCCATCCCCATGACCATCTATCAACTACTAATTTGTACTTCTTTAACCCTTCACCCCATTCTCCCAGCCCCCCACAAACTCCCTCTCCTCTGGCCATCACCAGATTGTCCTCTATATTTGTGGGTCTGTTTTTGATTAGTTTGTTCTTTTTGTTTCTTAGATTCCACATATAAGTGAAATCATGTGATATTTATCTTTGTCTGACTCATTTTAATCAGCATAATAACCTCTAGGTCCATCCATGTTGTTGCAAATGGTAGGATTTCATTTTTTTAATGGCTGAGTAATATCCCATTATATATATGAACCATAACTTCTTTATCCACTTGTATGTTGGGTATTTAGGTTTCTTCCATATCTTGGCTATTGTAAATTGTGCTGCCATGAACATAGGGATTCACGGATCTTTACAAATTATTGTTTTGATTTTCTTTGGATAAATACCCGGAAGTGCAATTGCTAGATCAAAAAGTAAATCCATTTTTAATTTTTTGAGAAACCTCCGGACTGTTTTCCATAGTGGCTGTACCCATTTGCAATCCCACCAACAGTGTATGAGGGTTCCCTTTTCTCCGCATCCTTGGCAACACTTGTTGTTCTTTGATTTATTGATGATAGCCATCCTGACAGGCATGAGATGATATCTCATTGTGGTTTTAATTTGTATTTCTCTGATAATTCGTGACCTTGAGCATCTTTTCATATGTCTATTGGCCATCTATATTTCCTCTTTGGAGAAATATCTGTTCAGGTCTTCTGCCCATTTTTTAATTGGATTGTTTGTTTTTTTGTCATTGAGTTGTATAAGTTCTTTATGTATGTTGGATATTAACCTCTTATCAGATGTATTATAAGTTCTTGCTGATATTTTTTAAAGTCTGTTTTTTGTTTCATGCTAATAATGTTCCAATTCCTCTATTTTCTGAAAAAAAAAGTGTAAGACTAGCACAATTTCTTCCTTAAATATTTAATAGAAGTAATAAATATAGTACCTGGCTGGGAGTTTTATTTATGGGGAGGTTTTAAGATATGAATCCATTTTCTTTACTTGATATAGTTGCTCAGATATTATTTTTTTCTTCTCATCTTATAGTAATTTGTGTCTTTGAAAGAATTTGTCTACTTCATCTAAGTTGCACCAGAAGCTGGAACAGATCATCAGCCTTGTATCCATCAACAGCTAAAGGTGGCAGAACCAGGGAAGAGGGGGCTTCTCAGTCCTCGGCCATCTTCCCGTCGAAGCGGGAGAGCAGAGCTCGAGATTGGGTGGCACAGGCGAGGTCACCGGGCCAGTATGCCCCTGCTATACCTGGGCCCCTTGCATTAGTGCCTTGCTTTGAGCCCTGCAGGCAGGGAGAGGTGGCAGGACCAAGCCCCCCACCCCAGCAACAGCAGCAATACCCTCAGCCTCCCGACCTTGTGCCCAGGTGTCGTGACGGCCTCCGCCCTCCTTGCTATTTATACCCCCAATCACCTATTTATTTCATTTATCTCCACCTCACAGTCTCCACCTGTAAATATGTATCCCCCCGGGATGTTGCCAACCTATCACTGGCCTTCTGCCCTCTTCCTGCAATGTGGAAGAGAGAACCTGCTAAGACAGAAGTCAAATCATGTCATCTCTGTATTCAACCCTCCACTCCACCCCCAGTGGCTTCAATGCACCCAAATTCCTTAAAATCTGGCAAGTCTTTCTTCTCCCAGTTCTATGTTCAGCATGGTGAACCTACTAATCTCTTCTCCCCTCCCCTGCCCATTAATGCAGGATGAAGGCGAGGGGCGGGGCAGGCATAGGCCAGGTGTGTTCTGACCCAAGAAAATGACTTTTGATGAGAGTCAGGTGAGAGAGACCATGGTCTGATTAAAAAACGAGTGTGTGTTGGGTTACTCTATGCCAGGCAGGCAGTGTTCTGTGAGCCAGGGGTACTGTATGTGCTAATAAGTGATGCAGGGAGTGGGAGAAGTGGGGCGAAATTTTAATGAGGTGGCCAGGAAAGCCTCTCTGAGGGGATGACATCTGAGAAGGACCTGAAAGAAGTCAAAGAGTAAGCCACGTGGCTCCACGGGGAAGAGAGTTCCAGATAGGAAAGAGCCAGTGCAAACAATCTGAGGCAGGAGTAGGTCTGGCATATCTCAGAAAGAGGAGGAGGCCGATGTGGCTGGATCCAAGTGAGCAAGGTAGGGAGAAGAGGGAAGGAGGCCAGAGAGGATGCGAGCTGGATCATAGCAGACTTGTAGACCGCTGGAAAGGATTTGGCTGTGTCTCTGGGTGAGAGAAGAGCTTGGGGCGGGTTTGGAACAGAGAAATTCTGTGACCTGACCTAGGTGTTCAGGCTGCCAGCAGCTTCAGCAGTCCATCCATGGGACAAGGCAGTAGGCTTATTCTGGGCTTTGCTAGGTGAGGAAGGAAGAACCAGAGAGAGATAGGACCCTAAAGCCCAGTGAGTGTACTTCAGATCAAGAGCCGCAGGAAGAGAGGATCCTAGAGATCCCAGAGGGTCTTCTTTGAGGATTTAGGAGAATACTGATCACTCCAGGTGTGGCATCATATACAATACTCAGAGGGCGCTTGTCTCAGGAGTGTGGAAAATAATTAGACCTATATTAGAAGCTGCTCTGCTCACACATAGCAAATCTGAAAAGATTCAAAAGGATCAAACAGTTTCTAAGTAACAATATTCGATTAAAAAATGTTCGGAAATAGATTAAGGATTGCAAAATATTTAGCACACAAGGAAAAATATACAGTTTAAAACAACAACAACAACAACAACAACAAAAGGATGCCAAAAATCAGACAAATTCAACCCGTAGGAGGAAATAAATCAATCAAAAAGAGGCATCCCAAGTGAAAGGGAAGAAGAAAAACTTAATCTGCAGACACGATTATCTCTGTAGGAAATCCGGAGAATCTACGAGTGACTAGAACTAATTAGTGAGTTTAGCAAGATTATAGGATAAAAGCTGTATCAGAAGGAGCTAACTCCCCATATCCCAAAACCTTCAACAAGTGTTCCAGCCCTTTTTCTCCCTGACCTGAAGCAAGTCCAGTCAACCCCAAATTCCTATTCTACTGTCCCTGGGTTTTACCTCGTCTCTCTCTCAAACTAAGGTTTTTCCTGTTTGGAAACCAACCCAATGGTGACAAAGATTTTGGGAAAACAGAAATCTTGTGAGAGGCATGTTTTCTGAAGAACAATTGGGATCAAAAGTTTTAAAAAAGGAATAGCAAGTAAACACACAGGTCAACATCTCTACCCTCTGGAATCTATCTTACGGGAAGAAGCACTCATGGAAAGTCTTCAATACAAGGATTCCAATGAAAAATTATCCAGAATAATTTAAGAAAAGGAAATAATATAAACATTCAAAGAATTACATTGTTCACTGACATAGTTTTTGAAGCACTATTAGAAAGATGTCATGTTCATATGTTCAGTGAAATATTTTTGGGATAAATTAATACTAAGCTTGCGAAAAATACTCTAATAACCTTATACATTTCTCTTATCATTATACATTTAATGCTGAATGTCAGAACACAGCTAATTTTCATTTTCTTGCATTTCCTAGTTGTCTTCAATTACTTTGTACCACTCTCTGAATCCCAAGCACCCCCTCTGCCCTCCAAAGCTGAGGACAAAGACAAGGAAATACATGGGCAGGCGCAGTGGCTGAAAGGAAGACACAGAATCCTAGCTCAGTTTCATTTGCTGCACTTAACAAGTATTTAATCATCCCATTCTTGAAGCAACAGGGAAACAAACAAGTGGGCCTGGAGAAGCAAACAACAATATAGGCAAACAATGAGGCCCCAGGGAGAGAGTGGCACTGCTCCAGAAATTGATTTCTTGGGCATTGGGAGGGTGGTCATAGGATTAAATCCCAGCCCCCCTTCTGAATCTCAGGGAAAAAGGTGTCTGATGTGCTGGATGTTTCCCATCACCACGTAGAGCCGATGGAAAAAGGAGTTGACAGCATCTTGAAGGAGACCAGGGTCTTCAGAAGTCCACCTTCTGCTGAAAGTGAGGTAAAAGCTAAGTTAGAGGTGACTCCTGCTCACCCCCAGCACACACCGCACCCATCCTGAGACCTGACACTTGAGTGTAACCTCCTGTCATTCGTTACAGAACCCCCCCCAAGCTAAGACTGGCTCTTAGGCCCTGAGCACTGGCCGCCACCCCCATGTTGGCCCATTCCAGAACTGACACAGCCAGGATCCTGTCTTGCACTCTGAACTCAATTTGAACGGCGTGCTGATGAGGTGGGTTCTCTATGTCCATGGCCAAGCGGACTATCTCTGCCTCCAGGTGGGACCGGAAAGGCACATTGATCATGCTGAGGGAGTTGCGGTTAAGGCGCCATCCATGAGCGGCTGAAATGGCCAGTGCCTCAGGCTGGCTCACACCTCAGAGGCTGGCCTGCACCTCAGGCTTCCCCTCGGGGTGTCCACCCCCACCTTGCCACACACGCACCCAGTCCTGCCAGCTCAGGCCACCTTGGCCTGCCTCCCTCCTCCCTCAGCTCATCCTGTCCCACCGCCCACACTCTGTGGGGCCCGCCTGCCCATCCTCCACCCTCCTCTCCTCTCCCACTGCCCCTGCCACCAGGCTACCTCGACTTCGCCTCCCGGCTCCCGTTTTTGTCCCCCTACCCTACCCCGCCCCGGGTTGTCCTGTGGGTTATCCCTGACCAATCCGTTGGCCACTGGGCCTCAGGGGCTCGTTGAAAAGGATACAAGATGATGAGTATGTCTCTTGATTCTTCAGCCTCCGGAGCTGCATCTCCACCCGGCCCGGAAGCACGCACTGCCCGTGCCACATGGGGAGCCCCTACGGCTACTAATCCCATCCTTTCGATTCCAGGGCCACCCAGGCCACGGTGGCCACCCTGCTCATATCGGGCATCAGGGCCTCCATGATGGTCATAGGCACAGGCGCCACCCTGGTTGTCAGAGGCAACAGGGCCGACCTGGTCGTCAGGGGCAGCAAGGCCGCCCTGGTCGTCAGGGGCATCAGGGCTCTCCTCGCCATTAGGAGTATCAGGGCCACCCTGGTCGTCAGGGCTACCTGGGCCACTAGGGCCGCCAGAACCACTTTGTTCTTCCAGAATGCTAAGAAGACCATGGCCATTTGGATCTCCAGGGCCACCCTGGTCTTCAAGGCTGCCGAGGCCACCTCCCGCACTAGGCACACCCTCTTCCTCTTCTTCTACAGCCTGTATGGCAGCTGCGACTTCTCTCATCCCTTCAGAGGCCATCTTGACTGCGACGGCCCGCTCAGCCCACGGCTGAGGTACTGAGGCCCCTCAAGACGTTCCACTCTTTCAGGCGACTGCCGACAGGGATACAGTGCGCCTGCGCAAGAACGACGGCTTGACACCAGTTCCCGCCAAGCTGGCCCAGAGAGCCCAGGGATGGCTTAGCCAATGAGAACGCCCACACAAAGCTCCGCCCCCCAGTGTGCCTATGCCAATGGAATGGCTTCCTTCCCGCTTGTGCTGAGGCCCTGGGCACGTGACAGTTTCCCACCAAGCCTGCCCGGCCCCACGCTAGATGGTGAACCTAAGACCCTGTGCCAGTGCCAGGACGGTCCCCTCACGTGTGACCTCAGGTCCCCTTTCATCGTTCTCTGGGAAAGAGTCCAGGGCAACAGGGCCAGGCCCTTCACGTTCCTATCTCTGGGCGCCACACAGAGCCGAGCCTACAAGCCTGCTTAGTTGAGCGGGGTCCATCACTGGGGTAGCTCCCAGCAGGAGTCACACTTGTGCCCTGCCTGACCCCAGGGACCCTCCAGCCCAGTCCCTGTGGGAGCGCAGATGGATGGGCTTCGCTCCTCCAGTGCCATTTTTCACTCCAGGCACTGTCGTTCTGTGGTGCCTACCTGCCCCAGGAGTGGGGTAGCCGGCAGTCCCGCTGCCTCCACCCAGGGGCTCCTGGGCTCCAGGCGCACACACTGTGATGTCTCCAGGAGGCAGGCTTAGGCCCAGATCAGTTCAAGTGCTCACGATGGACCAGCCGGGCTCGAGGGCTGCACCGCGGGGAGCACCACCCTGTGGACAGGTCCCAGTCGCTTGCCCCACTGCTAGCACAGCTCTCATGGGCTCTGCCTTACCTAGAACAGTCATCCAGCACTCGGGAGTGGGTGATGGGCGGGACTGGAGGTGCCAAGGGTTTTAGCCTGGGCCGTGACCCTACTAGCTGCTGGACTGCTAAGTGCTGGTCCACTTTTGTGTCTGCAAGGGGGTCAAGGCAACAGGGAAGGTAAAGCTGCAAGCGGGCAGGGCTGGGAGTGATGGCAGGGCTCACAAATTGCATTCCCGGGGGAGCCTCTGGTCTGTGCCAGGATCCCCTGATGCCATGGGGAGGTGCCTGGGCCAGCGTCTGGGCCTGGGCCCGGGCCTGGGTCTGAGGGGTGGGACAGGAACCTCAGTTCAGGCTGCTTGATCCCCACCCCATGGCTGCAGATGCCTCCCACCTTCTACATCCAGGCCCAGCAACCTTCCCTCGTGAGGGGCAGAGACCAAGGCAGCAGCTGCCTCTCCCTTGAACTGGGATTTACATCCTCGCCCTCCCTCCCAGTTCCTTTCTAGTCCACGACATCCAAGTTGCAGGGGAAAAGCTATGTCAGAGAGAGCTAGCTCCCCCAATCCCAGAGACTACGCCCGGTGTCCCAGCTGTCTTTTTCTCTGACCTGAAGCAAGTCCAGTCAGCCCTCAAATTCCTATTCTACTGTCCCTGGGTTTTATGTCGTCTCTCTTGCAAACTAAGCTCTTTCGTGTTCAGAAAACACCCCAACGGCGACAGGATTTTGGGAAACCATAAATCTGGTGAGAGGCACATTTTCTGAAGAGCAATTGTGATCAAGAGTCTTAAAAGAAATCGCAAGTAAACAGGCAGGTCAACTTCTCTACCCTAGGAATCTATCTTTCCTGAAGAAGCACTCATGGAAAGTCTTCAATACAAGGATTCCATTAAAAAATTAGCCACAAAAATTTAAGGAAAGGGAAATAATATAAACGTTCAAGAATTATATTATTCGCTGACATATTCTTGAAGCACTTTTAGAAAGAGGTCACATCCATATGTTCCACCAAAGACTTTCAGGAGAAATTAATGCTAAGCTTGCGAAAAATATCTGAGTAATAACCCTATACATTTCCCTTATCGTTACACATTTAACGCATAAGTACAAGTTTAAAACAGTAAAGATATTCCAAAATGTTGACTGTGCTTAATGCAAAATGTCTGGACTCAACTGATTTTCATGTCTTGCTTTTCCTAGTTGTTTTCAATTACTTTGTACCACTCTCTGAATCCCCAGCACCTCCCCTCCCCTCCAAGCCGAGGACAAAGGCAAGGAGATATGCAGGTGCAGTGCAGGCTGAAAAACAGACCCAGAATACTAGAGCACGGTTTTGTTTGGGGCACTTAACAAGCATTTAATCACCCCATTCCTGAAGCAACAGGGAAACAAACGAGTGGGGCTGGAGAAGCCAACAACAAGATGGGCAAACGATGAGGCCCCAGGGAGAGAGTGGCACTGCTCCAGAAAGCAACTCCCTGTGCAGTGCCCTGCTGGGGGGTCGCAGGATTAAGGCCCAGCACCCCTTCCGAGTCTCAGGGGAAAGCGGGGTCTGCTGTGCTGAATGTTTCGAATCACCAGAAAAAGCCTTTGGAAGAAGGAGATGACGGAATCTTGGAGGGGGCCGGGGTCTTCAGCAATCCACCTGCTGAAAGTGAGGGGTAAAAGTCAAGTTAGAGGGGGTGACTCCCTCTCACCCCCAGCACACCACACCCCCACACCCCTCCTGAGACCTGACACTTGAGTGTTTCCTGCTATCCTTTACAGAGCCCCCTCTCCGGCTAAGACTGGCTCTTAGGCCCCGAGCACTGGCCACTACCCCTGTGTTGGCCCATTCCAGAACTTACACAGCCAGGATGTTGCCCTGCACTCTGAACTCCTTTTGAACGGCCTGCTGGTTGTCTTCGTTCTCTATGTCCATGGCCAGGCGGGCCATCTCTGCTTCCAGGTGAGACCCGAACGGCACAGCGATGGTGCTGTGAGTGTCGCGGTTAAGGCGCCATCCATCAGCGGCTGAACTGAGCAGTGCCTCACGCTTGCTCACACCTCAGAGGCTGGCCTGCACCCCAGGCTTCCCCTCGGGGTGTCTACCCCCACCTTGCCTCACATGCACCCAGTCCTGCCAGCTCAGCCCACCTTGGCCTGCCTCCCTCTTCCCTCAGCTCATTCTGTCCCACCTCCCCCACTCTGTGGGGCCTGCCTGCCCATCCTCCAGCCTCCTCTCGTCTCTCACTGCCCCTGCCACCACGCTACCCCAGGTTCGCCTCACGGCTCCCATTTTTGTCCCCCTACCCCACACCCGTCCCGGGCTGTCCTGTGCCCTGTCTCCTAAAGTCATGGTCCGCCCTGTGGGATGGCCCTGACCCATCCCTTGGGCACCAGGCCTCGGGGCCTCTTTGGAAAGGATACAAGACGATGGGTTGCTCTCCTATTCCTACAGCCTCTCGTGGTGCGTCTCCACCTGGCCCAGAAGCACGGGCTGCTTGCGCCACATTGGGAGCCCCTACGGCTGCTGATCCCACCCCTTCCTCGACTCCAGGGCCACCCAAGCCACGGTGGCCAGCTTGCTCGTATCGGGCATCGGGGCCTCCCGGATGATCGTCGGTACCAGAATCACTGTCGTCGTCATACGCACCAGGGTCACCCCGGTCGTCTGGGACAGCAGGGCCTCCGGGATGGTCATGGGCACCAGCTCCGTCCTGGTTGTCATGGGCACCAGGGTCACCCTGGTTGTCTGCGACACCAGGGCTTCCGGGATGGTCATGGGCACCGGCGCCACCCTGGCCATCAGGACTGCCAGAGGCGCAGTGGCTGCTGGGGCCACCAGGGCAATCCTGGCCCTGAGGGTTGCCAGGCTCAATCTGGCAGTCGGGCCCACCAGGGCCACCCTGGTCTTCTGCGCCTTCGAGGACATCCCCCGCACCAGCCACACCCCCTACCTCTTCTTCTGCGGCCTGTATAGCTGCTGCGATTTCCCTGCTCGCCTCAGAGGCCATCTTGACTGCGACGGCCCTTTCGGCTCCCCGCCGAAAGGAATGGAGACCCCGTGTGGACGTTCTACAGGTTCACGCACACCGCCGCTAGGGATCTCTGGGGCGCATGCGCTAAGCTCGGCTATTCGAGTGCAAATGGAGTTGACCGGTTCCCGCCAAGCCGGCCCAAAGAGCCCGCGGACGGCTTAGCCAATGAGGACGCCCCACGAAGCTCCGCCCTTCCCCAGTGCGCCTGCGCTAATGGCATGCCCCCC
The DNA here is from genome assembly GCF_902729225.1 of Pteropus medius. NCBI lineage: Eukaryota > Metazoa > Chordata > Mammalia > Chiroptera > Pteropodidae > Pteropus > Pteropus medius. The sequence continues at coordinate 1,083,981 of NW_024342648.1, read as the reverse complement.
CCTCCTTGTTTGGGCTTAGGCCCTGGGAATGTGTCAGTTTCCTACCAAGTTTGCTCCGCACCACACATACAGGTTAACCTAAGGGCCTGTGTCAGTACCAGGATGGTCTCCCTCACATGTGACAAGCTTGCTGACCTCTAGTCCCCTGTCATTGAGCTCTGGGAATGAGTCTGGCACTATGGGGCCAGGCCCTTCATGTCCCTGTCTCTGGGTGCCACACATGGCCTGAGCCTGCGAGCCTGCATAGTTGATTGGGGACCATCCCTGAGGTGGTTCCCACCAGGAGTTACACTTGGGCCCTGCCTGAACCCGGGGACCCTCCAGCCCTCTCCCTGGGGGAACTGGGATGGTTGAACTTTGCTCCTTCATCACCATTTCTCAATCCAGGCACTGTTGCTATGTGGTGCCTGCCAGCCACCGCATCCCCCCAAGGTCTCCTGGGCTTTAGGCACACAGACTGCAATGCCTCCAGGTGGCAGGCTCGGGCTGGGGCTCAACTCAGGTGCTCTGGTGGGACCAGATGGAACAAGGGCTGTAGTAAAGGGAGCGCCACACCTGTGACAGCTCCCAGTCACTTTGACTTTTGCTGACAAAGCCCTGATCGGCTCCCCCTATCTCAGTATCAAAGTCTTGTAGCTCTCTAGGGAGCTGAAGGTGCCAGGAGCCCTCAACTGGTAGGTGACCCTGTGTCTGCTGGCGTGCCTGGTGCTGGTCCACCTCTGTGTTTGGTAAGGGGTCAAGTTAACCAGAAAGTTACAGCTGGAGGCAGGCAAGGCTGTGTGGCCTCTATCCCCACACTGCCCATTTGCCTGCAAGTCGTTCAGATGAGTAGATGCAGTGTTCCGTCCCAGGGATCTGGAGCTGCTCACCTGGCATGCTCAGGCTTGCCCACACCCTACCCCTTGAGGGGTCTGAGGGGGGGCACCAGCCAGGGAAGGGATCCAGCTTGGCTCCCACCTGCGAGCTTAAGGCTGATGCGCTGTCCACGTCTCAAGTCTTCTGTGTAGCAGCTTCCCTTAACCCCCCTTGGTGTCACATCCAATCCCAAGACAGCTGCAGAGTGGACCTAGAAAGCCTTTCCCACACCCTGACATCAGCTGGAGGGGTGGGGCTGGGCGAGGGGGTGGGAGCAATGGGGACATTCTTACTGTGCTAAAAGCCACTGCAAACATAGCAATAAAAACATGTCATTTTCCAAAGCTGGCTCCTGCTTCACCTCTGCTTGACTGGGGTTAGGGGAAGAGTACAGAACTGGAGGTTTCAGGGGAGCCCTCCTCACCTCGAGCTGCTTCCTTGGGCAAGTATTTTTTATGAGAGGCTCCGCGCCCTGCATATGTCCAGAAACTGGGAATAACAGAGCAGGGAAGGAAACCAGCAGAAAGCCTTTTCCCCACGGAGCTGACATACTTGGGGAGAAAGGATAACAGTATGGGAAAGAGGAACACACCAAGCAGGGCAGGTGGGTGAAGGGGCTCAAAAGAAAACACAGGAAAGAGTTGTTAGTGGGTCAGGAAGGACTGGATGTGCAGGATGAAGAAGTGTGTTGTCAAGGAGGACCTCCAGCTTTGGCATAACTGGGTCTTACTGACATAGGGCCAGCCATCAAGGGAAAAATAACCTGGGCAGGGTGACAAGTGAAGAGCTCTGTTTTGACCTCCTAATGAGCTCCTTCCTGTGTTTTCTACATATCTCTAAAATCGCTTCCTGCTCACCATCAACTGCAGGCTGCTTATTCCTGCTGAGCCTCAGGGCCCCTGCATCCCCTCATGCCCTCTGACTTCGGGCTGCTGTGATGGACACCTCTGTACCCAGTGCCAGCACTCCCCTCCAGCTCCCTGCACATCCTCCTTTCCTGCTTCCACCCAGCCTGTGCACAGGGTGGGACTGGGAGTGCAGAGGAGTTTGCAGCCCTAGACACAGCTCTCTGCTGATGCAGCCAGGAGTCACGGGATAAATGCCTCATTCACTTATGATTTGGTGGGATAATTCTGAGGTGTAAGTGACTGTTGAATGAATGAAATAGGAACGGACAAATGAACATTGAAGTACTAAGCTGTTGTTACATATCTCAGCGAAACATGGGAGGAAAGTTTGTGAAGGAATACATCCATATTTATGCTACATATTTGTATATCATATGAATTGTTTATAATGAGAAGGCATTGGTGTATTATACACACTATAAAACCAAAATGAAAATACAGGAAGAAAATTTAGATAAACTTCATTTGATTTTTGGATATGGAAAGACTTTTCTAAACCTACTAATAATGGAATAATAATAACCAATAACATTGATTGAGTGATTACCATGTTCCAGTCACTGTTTTAAATACGAAACATGGAGAGTGACATCAGAAACATGGCGGAGTGAGAGACGTCCCTCTCCTTAAAACAATAAGCTAAACATCTAAAACCCAACAAAAAATACTCAACCTGCACACCAGCACATCTGAGCAAGGGATCTGATCATAAGAGCTACCACAGGAATGAACTGGAGCTTAGAATTCAAGAAGTCAGCAGAATATCCCATTATCTCAACCCAAAAACCTTCTCCAAGACACATTGTATTAAAAGCATCAAAAATCAATGTCAGAGAAAGAATTCCCAGGGCAGCCAGGGAAAAGAAGATGGTAATCTATAAAGGAAAACCCATTAGATTATCATCGGATTTCTCAGCACACATTTTACAAGCGAAAAAGGAGTGGAATCAAATATTCAAACTATGAAATGAAAGGAACTACCAGCCAAGAATAACGTATCCAGCAAAGCTCTCCTTTAGATATGAAGGAGAAATAAAGACCTTTCCAGATATACAAAAATTGAGAGAATTCTCCAGTACGAGGCCTACATTACAGGAAGTACTGAAAGGATTCAGCTCACGTAAAACAAAATGACAAAAAATATATAGCTATGAGAAAGATGACTAGCAGACAGATAGAAGCAGACGAGTGCAAGTCTTACTAAGAACAGGACATTATAAGCTTAAATAATAATAAGAGATTTGCTATTGCAGGATAGTAATGAACATTCAGCACACACAGGGACAAATTGAAACAACAATAACAGAAAAGGGGAGGATTCAAAGATCCAAATTTGCAAAGGGGAATGGAAATAAGGCACATGCAGAAGAAAATGGACTAATATATATATAATGTGTGTGTGTGTGTATATATATAAAATGATCCTCTACATATTTGTAATGGTAACCACATGGCAGAGATTCAGAACTGAAGTATATAACATAAAACAAGAAGGACCAGAGGAGAAATCCATAAAATCCAACCAAAATAAATAAAACAGACACACAAGGACAAGGAAGCAATGGAAACACCGAGCTACCAGAAAGCAAAAGAGAAAATGGCTATAGGAAAACTTCATATTCCAATAATCACCCTAACTGTAAATAGACTGAACTCACCAATACAAAGGCACAGAGTTGCAGATCGGATCAAAACAAAACAAAACAAAACAAAAACAAAAAAACAACTATATGTTGCCTCCAGGAGACACATCTCAGTTTCAAAGACAAATATAGACTCACATAAAGTGAAATGATGGAAAATGATATTTCAAGCAAATGGCATTCAGAGAAAAGCGGGAGTAGCGGTACTAATATCATATGAAATAGACTTCAAAATCAAAAAGATAAAGAAAGATACTGAGGGACACATCATAATGATAAAGGGAATCATGCACCAGGAAGACATAGCACTTATTAATATCTATGCTCCCAATCGGGGAGCCCTGAAATATATAAAGCAATTACTAACAGAACTAAAGGGAGAAACAGATCAAAACACTACCATAGTAGGGGACCTAAATACCCCATTGTCGGATATGGACAGATCATCCAAACAGAAAATCAATAAGGAAATAACATCCTTAAATGACATATTAGACCAACTGGACATAATTGACCTTTACAGAGCCTTCCATCTCAAAACAGCTGCTTATATATTCCTCACTAGTGCACATGGAAAATTCTCAAGAATCGACCACATATTGGGACACAGAAATAGTCTCAACAGATATAAGAGGGTTGAAATTATACCATCCATATTCTCTGATCATAACGCTTTGAGCTGGAGTTCAAATGTAAAAAGAAAGTGGGAAGAACCACAAATACATGGAGATTAAACAACATGCTACTGAAGAATAAATGAGTCAGGGAAGAAATAAAAAGAGAGATCAAGAGACACGTAGAAATGAATGATAATGATAATACAACATATTAAAACTTTTGGGACATGGCAAAAGCGGTAATAAGAGGAAAGTTCATATAATAACAGGGCTATTTCCAAAAACAAGGATGAGTCCCAATAAACAACCTAACATTTCATCTTAAAAAAACTAGAAAAGGAAGAACAAATAAAGCCTAAAATCAGCAGAAGGAAAGAAATAATCAAAATTAGAGCAGAATTAAATGAAATTGAAAAAAAATACAAAAAATAAATGCAACAAAGAGCTAGTTCTTTGAGACATTTAATAAAATTGACAAACCCCTGGTTAGACTTGCTAAAAAAAAAAGAGAGAGAGAGAAAGAGAAAGTACACAAATAAACAAAATCGGGGCTGAAAGAGGAGAAATTACAACAGATACTGCAGAAATACAAAGGATCATACAAGAATACCATGAAAAAGTATATAACACTAAATTTAATAACCTATAAGAAGTGGACAAGTACTTAGGAAGATACGACCTTCCTAAATTGACTCAAAAATAACTGGAAAATCTAAATAGACCGATCAGCCATATAGAAATTGAAACAATCATCAAAAACTTATGAAAAAGTCAAAGTCCAGGACCAGATGGCTTCACTAGTGAATTCTACCAAACATTCAAAGAAGGTTTAATACCTATTCTCCTCAAACTCTTCCAAAAAATCGAAGAGGAGGCAATACTTCCCAACTCATTTTATGAGACCAGTATTACCCTGATACCAAAACCTGGTAAAGATAACACAAAAAAGAAAACTACAGACCAATATCTCTCATGAACTCAAATGCAAAATTTCTAAATAAGATACTAGAGAACTGAATACAGCAACATATTAAAAAGATTATACACCACAACCAAGTGGGCTTCATCCCAGAGGCACAGAGATGGTTCAACATATGCAAATTGATTAATGGATACACTATATAAACAAGTTAAAAAACAAGAATCATATGATCATATCAATAGATGCAGAAAAAGCCTTCAACAAGATACAGCACCGATTTACGATCAAAACACTTAACAAAATTGGTATAGAAGGAAAGTACCTTAACATGATAAAAGCCATCTTAACAGACCCTCAGCTAACATACTTAATGGTGAAAAACTAAAAACCTTCCCTCTAGGAGCAGGAACGAGAAAAGGCTGTCCACTATCGCCACTGTTATTCAATATAACATTGGAAGTCCTAGTGAGTGCAATCAGACAAGAGAAAGATATAAAAGGCAACCAAATAAGAAACGAAGAAGTCAAAGTGTCACTATTTGTGGATGACATGATTCTCTGTATAGAAAACCCTAAAGACTCCACAAGAACACTACTAGAAACAACAAACAAATACGGTAAAGTTTCTGGATACAAAATCAATGTTCAAAATTCCATAGAGCCTCTCTGTCTGGTCGCAGCCATCAGGTAAGCCCAGATGGATGCTTACAAGTACATCCAGGAGCTATGGAGGAAGAAGCAGTCCGATGTTAAGCACTTTCTTCTCAGGGTGCGCTGCTGGCTGTACTGCCAGCTCTCTGTACCTCTCAGGCCCCCCGCCCCATCCGCCCCAATAAAATGCGCAGGCTGGGATACAAGGCCAAGCAAGATAATGTCATATATCGGATTCGTGTGCGCCATAGTGGCCGTAAACGTCCAGTTCCTAAGGGTGCGACCTACAGCAAGACTGTCCATCATGGTGTTAACCAGCTAAAGTTTGCTCGAAGTCTTGTCTCCAGTCTATTGCCAAGGAGCAAGCTGGACACTACTGTGGGGCTTTGAGAGTCCTGAATTCTTACTCGGTTGGTGAAGATTCCACATTCAAATTCTTTGAAGTTATCCTCATTGATCCATTTCATAAAGCTATCGCATGGAATCCTGACACCCAGTGGATCATCAAACAGTCCACAAGCACAGGGAGATGCAAGGGCCAACATATGTAGGCCGCAAGAGCCTTGGCCTTGGAAAGGACCACAAGTTCCACCATACTATTGATGGTTCTCGCTGTGCAGCTTGGAGAAGGTGCAATACTCTTCGGCTACTTTGTTACCGCTAATATGTTTGTAAAATTCTTTCCTAATAAATAATTTAGGAGAGTCAAAAAATCCATAGCATTCCTATACCCTAATAATGAATTGTCAGAAAAAAAGTGGAAAAAATAATTCCTTTCACAATTGCAACAAAAAGAATAAAATACCTAGGAATAAATCTAATGAAACATGTGAAGGACCTATATGAAGAAAACTATTAGACCCTATTAAAAGAAAGTGAAGAAGAAACAAAGAAATGGAAAGATATTTTGTGTTCTTGGATTGGAAGAATCAACATAGTTAAAATGACCATATTATCTAAAGCATTATACAGATTTAAGGCATTCCTCATCAAAATCTCATCGGCATTTTTTAAAGAAATAGAACAAAAAATCATCACATTTGTATGGAAGCACAAAAGACCCCGAATCGCCAAAGCCATCCTGAGAAAAGCGAATGAGGCTGGAGGCCTCACTCTGCCCGACTTCAAATTACACTACAAAGCAACAGTAACCAAAAAAGCATGGTATTGGCAGAAAAACAGATACAGACCAGTGGAACAGAATCAAGAGTCCAGAAGTAAACCCATGCTTATATGGGCAAATAATTTTCGACAAAAGAGCCAAAAGCATACAATGGAGAAAGGGAAGTCTCTTCAATAAATTTTGCTGGGAAAACTGGAAAGCCACCTGCAAAAGAATGAAACTAGACTGTTGGCTATCATCACACGCCAAAATTAACTCAAAATGGATTAAGGACCTGAATATAAGACCTGAAACAATAAATCACATAGAAGAAAACATAGAAACTAAACTCTTGGACCTTGGACTTAAAGAAGATTTTATTAATTTGACATCAAAAGCAAGAGAAGTAAAAGCTAAAATAAATGAATAAGACTACATTAAACTAAAAAGCTTCTGTCCAGCAAAAGAAACCATCGACAAGGTAAAGAGACAACCATCTAAATGACAAAATATATTTGCAAGCGACACCTCCGAAAAGGGCCTAATATCCAAAATACACAAAGAACTCATACAACTCAATAACAACAACAACAAATGATCTAATCAAAAAATAAGCAGAGAACCTGAATACTTTTCCCTAGAAGACATGCAAATGGCCAACAAACATATGAAACGATGCTCAACAAACTTATGAAAAAATGCAAATCAGAACTATAATGAGGTACCATCTCACACCTGTTAGAATAGCTTTCATCAACAGGACAAGTCATAACAAGTGTTGAAGAGGATGCAGAGAAAAAGGAACCCTCATACACTGCTGGTGGGACTGCAGATTGGTACAGCCACTATGGAAAATAGTACGGAGGTTCCTCAAAAAACTAAGAATTGATCTACCATATGATCCAGCAATCCGAGCTGGATACCTACCCCACAGACTTGAAAACCCATGTCCATTAGCAGCATTATTCATGGTGGCCAGGACATGGAAGGAACCGAAGTGTCCTACAATAGATGATTGGCTAAAGAAGCTGTGGTACATATATACAATGGAATATTGTTCAGCCATAAGAGGTGAAATATTGTCATTTACAAAAACATGGATGGACCTCAAGATAATCATGCTAAGTGAAACAAGCCAGACAGAAAAAGTTGAAAATCGCATGATATCACTTATATGTGGGATATAAACCTAAAAGCAACAAATGAACAGCACAAACAAACAGAGACTCATGGACATGGACAATAGACTAGTGGTTACCAGAGGGTGGAGGGGAAGAGGGAGGGGGAAGTAGATGGTAAAAGGGGTCAAATGCATGGTGACAGAAAAAATCTAACTATGGGCAGTGAACACACAATCCAATATTTATATGTCTTACTGTTGAATTGTACACCTGAAACTTACTAGATTTTGTTAACCAATGTCACCATTTTAAAATTTTTTTGAAAAGAAAGAAATTGGTAAATACCAAGGGAAAATAAATAAATAAATACTAAACATGAATGTGCTCATTTCATCCTGAAATACACCAACGTTTGCATTGTGGTTATCTTTAGTAGTGAGATAATTGATATTTATTTTCTTTTCCCATATTTTTTTCTGCACATAAGAGCTACCATAGGAATGAACTGGCCATATTTTTTTTTCTATTTTTTCTATTTCAATCCAAGAATCTATTTTGAGCATGGATTATATTTGTAAGTAGAAAAAAATTAAGAAAGTTATTCAGTAATTGTTGTTCAGAAAAAAAACTTCTAATGAATTCCCAAGTGAACTACAGTGCTGAAGTTTTCATTACACTGTTCTATTCATTGGAGGCCAATCTTTCCTTTGAAAGTGCTTCTAATTGGCATCTTTCTTGCTGCAATTAAGAGGACATGATGAAGTCCCCAGAAGTCACCGAGCCTGGGGGCCCAGGCTAACAACTGCAGGGCCAGTGTGGCACAGCCCTGCCTGTTTTCATGACTTTGAGCTGCTTTCCAAAAGCAATCCTTTCTAACTTAGACACATAATGCTCATTCTACATGGAAATTCATTCCTCTAGAACGCAACTGATAGTTTGCTTCATCAGCATTTCATCAATATTATATGAGAAATGATTTTGTTCTTCTACCCTTTCCAAATACTCAAGTATACATGCGCATATGTGCATAAACACAAAAAAATATGTGTGCACGCAGCTAGATACTCAGGGGGTACTCAGCACATCCCAGCCTCTCCTTCCCATAGTGCCCACTCTAGCCCGTGTATCAGTTAAGGCCTTCACGTTTTTGAATCAAAGAAGATTTGTTTAGAATGTAATACATAGTTTTAAAAACACATTAGGCATAATATATAATGGCTAAGACTAAGAGGTGACAGAGCCTAATATCCAAATAAATTATAAATTCAAGAAAGATAATGGTTAAATCAACAAAGATCTTTTTTCCAGTTGTCAGATACTCACCATCTTTCTTGAATTCCTGAACTTTAAGTTAGTATAGCCACTTGAACTTGGATGTCCCATAGGCACCTAGAACCTAACTAGCCCCCAACTTGACCTCACGTTCTCCCCAGTCCCAAATGCTTCCTTCTATTTCATTTACTGTCTTGGTGAGAGATATTTCTGCAGCCTCCCACTCTTTCATCTCACCTCCCATCTAATCAATCCCCCTGAATCTGTTCTAGCCACCCTCCCTAGGCCACTTTAGGCAAGATTGCCATCATCTCTTACCTTACAGATTTGTAAACAATAATGTAAATGGAGCCACTTTAAAATGAAGCTGAGCTATCATGCCAGAGGAACTCAAAACTTTGGAATGTTAAAACAGGACAAAATAACGCTTGGACTGGGACTAGGGCAACCTTGAGTCCCAAATAACTATTTGCAAAGATACCATAAAAGCAGATATTATGACTACTGGACTAAAATTAAAACGTTGTTTAACATAAACATCACTATGTTATGTTATCTGCACCAACAGCAATGCCTTCCTTCTTTGGATGTAATTGTTCCCTTTCCCTTTCTCATAAATGTCCATTGCCTTTGTCTCTTACTCGGAATACTATTTGGGCTTCTGCCTAAATCAGTGAGTCCCAAATAGCTATTCTTATTTATCTCAAATAAATTTTTATTTGCCTCTCACTTTCAAAGGCCTTTTTATTTTAGGTTAACAGATTATTGGGCCCCTTCCCTCTGGGAATGCCCCACCCCCAGGCTGGGGAAAGTAGTGGGTTATCTTCACTTCACCTCTGAATCCCCTCACCCCGTACCCTCACAGAGTCCCTTGGCATAGGGCTGGGTCCATGCCTTGTCTTGCTCTGCCTGAGAGGAGATCTCCCTCCTCCTGAGGCACCCTTTCCTGCCAGAACCCTACCACACTGCCTGGGAGTAAGGAGAATCCCTGCCTTTGCCCCTCTCCCAAAGGCTGTATGTGCATGTGTATATATGTGTGTGTTTGTCCTGTCAAGAACATTCCCACTAGACTTGCCTTAAGTGGGAACTGAACCAAAGCAGAAATCAGGAAGGAATGGTGAACTAAATGGCATTTGAACTGTGCCTTAAAGGAAGAGTGACGGTTAAATAAATGGCAAAGATGGAAGAGGGCATTCTAAGCAAGGTTGCTGCTCAGGCCAAAAAAGATCTCAGTACTTTTTGCCTTTTAAAAGTCTTTATTATGGAAATTATACATCTGCACATAAGGAGAGTGAATAGTATTAAAAATACACACCTACCCTTCACCCAACTTCAACATTTGTCAACATTTCACTAGTTTGTTTTGAAAGGAGGGGAAGATTTCAGGGTGAGAGCATCAGGAGCTAATATTTCTTGAAGTGATAAAAGAAGGACCCACCTAAGCTTGTCCAAATAAAAAGGTACGTGGCCTTGAAGCATAAGGCATGTGTGTGGCTGGAAGGGGCTGTTGTCAGCAATAAGCTGCTACTGTTTTCGTCGCTGTCTCGCTCTCACTCCGTTCTCTCTCTCTCTGTAGCCTCATGGATTTAACTTAGCAGTCACCACACCTTCCCTTTGATCAACCTGGAGTTGCCATCTAAGTTTCCTGCAGGACCTCAAAATGGTGTCTCCCCTCACGACATACACTTCTCCAGGCTACAACATTTTCCAACTCTGAGAGCACAAAAGGACGTGCAGTCTGAGGTGGGAGAGGGCAACACGGAAGGACCCAGTACAACATCAAACTGTGGCTAATCCTTGCTGCCACTGATTTGGCACCCTGCACACCCGGCACTGGGTCAGGCACCACTGTCCACACAATCCTAACCACAGTCCCAGGAGATATGGAATGGTATTGCCCCATTTGATAGCAACATGAGCCTATCTTTGGGCAGACTAGACCATCACCAGGAATTTACTGGTCTGTAAACTCCTGGGCAGAGCTTCTAGTGGATTCTTCTCTGTCATCACCATCTTCTCTCAGTGACTTTATGGCCTTGGCACTGACCAAAGAGCAAGTAGAGCTGGGCACTAGGAAAAATGATCCACATGGCTCTTGTTCTCCAAGATCTGCCTCTCCCACTGAGGAGTGCCCCTCTGGTGGCTCTGAGGGCCTCTTTGCTATAGAAGATGGAGTTGTCATCTAGGTATGATGACGGAGGTAGGAGGGGCTGCGAATCGAAGAGGACAGGCAGGTTGGAAATAGCTGACACGGTGTTTTTCTATGTGTCAGTTAGGATGCTTTTTGGCCTTGATCTATAAAAAAATGTATTGTTGACTGAACATGAAGTCTAGAGGGATATGGTCATTGTGTTGGTTTAGTTGTACAATGAAGGGTTGTCAAGGACCCAGGCCCCGCTTCCTGACCTTTTTAACAGAATGTGGGTGTTCCTAGGTTTGGTGTTGAGACAAATCTCTTCTCCCTATTAATAACTCGTAACCATTGTGTTAAGAAAAAAAAAAAGATATTTTGGTGCTTAATCTCCCAGGTTAATCTATGAGCTTCTTGAGGACAGAGACTGCATCTTATGCTTTTCTGTATCTCCAGTGCTATGCCCAGTGCGTGGTATACACGAGGTGCTCATTCATTCATTCATCCATTCAAGAATTATTTCCTGCTGAGTGCTATGATGAAGGAAAGTGCAGGGGTCCATGGCACTCAGCCTAGCCTGTGGGGTGGAAGTGGGGTCAGTAAATACTTTCTTGAGATAATTACATTTGACATGAGTCCCTGAATCACAGAGGCCTTGGATCAGTAGAATATTGAAGGTCTTCTTTCTATTAGCAACTAGGATTTGAAGATATGCTAAAGTTCATGGTAGTTTCATTACCGCTAGGTGCTAGGGTGACAGAGATTAATAAGAATTCTTGCCTTCAAGGAGCCTCCAGGCCAGTCAGGGATATGGACAAATCATTTCAGTACTAGATGATGAATAAGCACATGGGGCCATCATGGAGAGGCACCTCCTCAAGCATGGCAAGTCAGGTTTCAGGAGAGGCAGCCTGCACAGGCTGCCAGGGGAAAGTGGCCCTTTAACCAATGGAAGGATGAGGAGGAGTCGCCTGGCCCAGAGGTGCAACATAGGGCAGATGAGAAATGCCTTAGTGAGGATGGTGAGCAGGTTGGAGATGGAGCAGGTTACAGGTTTCCGGTGCTGTTGCTGCTGCTTTGGTTTGCATTGCTGTGCTACAAATGATCGCTAGGTCATTTTCAGTGATGTAGGTTTCTGGGCTGGCTCTGCCTTTCCACCCATTCATATTACTTAGTTTGGACTTAAGAGCTCCTTGTATTTCTATCCCTGGTAATCTTTAGCCAGAGAAATGGCTGCCTTTATGTTTTCTTTGGGTCGTCTCATGACCTTCTTCCTGCCAGCATTCACGTCTCTGACAGTGTTCCAGATATTGAATGTAATTGTCCACGAAGGGACAGCAAAACTTCCCAGAAATTCTGCATTTTGGAAAGCCTTTGGATTTGTTCCAATCTCTCTGACCACAGAAAGGGGGATGGTAAGATTCTAATGCATGCAGAACCATGAAGCAGCCCTCAGAAGGAGAAATTGAGCCATAGGTGTGCAGTGAGATGACCAACTGTCACCTTGCGAAGGGCCAGGTTAGTCCTAGTGGACCCCACTTTGCCCTTCACCTTGCATTGAGCTGCTGCCTCATCTGGCTGTGGCTCTCCAGGAGTCTCTTGAGGGCACCCTTGACTTCCTTGTTCCTGAGACTATAGATCATGGGGTAGAGCATGGGAGTTACATTGGTATAGATTAAGGACACGATTTTGTCCTGTTCTGGAGTGTAGCATGACTTGGGGCGAATGTAGATGAATATTGCACAGCCATAGTGCAGAACAGAGACTAGTAGGTGCCCAGCACAGGTAGAGAAGGCTTTGCTCCTGCCCTCTGCTGAGTGGATTCTAAGAATGGCAGCAATAATGAATCCATAGGAGAGCAGTATCAACAAGAAAGGAATCAGCAGGATGAGCAGACAAACCAGGAAGACTGCAATCTCATTGGCTCGTGTGTCCGAGCAGGCCAGGAAGAGCACAGCTGGGATGTCACAGAAGAAATGATTGATCTCATGGGACCGACAAAAGGGCAGGAGGAATATTAGTGTGGTAAGGGTGAGTGAGAGTGCGAAGCCACTGACGCATGCCAGAGCCAGCAATTGCAGACAGAGGGCCCTGGTGATGATGAGTGTGTAGTGCAGGGGATTGCAGATGGCTATGAAACGGTCATAGGCCATCACAGCAAGGAGGAAACACTCCGCTCCTCCGAGGGCAATGAAAAGATGCATTTGCAAGGCACAGCCTAGGATGGGCATCCGCTGGCTGCTGGACAGGAAATTGGCCAGCATGTTGGGAACAATGACCAATATATAGCAAATTTCAATAGTGGACAGATTGCGAAGGAAGAAATACATGGGGGTCTGGAGGCAGGAGTCAATGAGGGTGATCAGCACAATGGTCGTGTGCCCTGCTAGTGTGACAAGGTGCATGATTAAAAAGAGTCCAAAAAAAAAGATTTGCAATTCAGCCAGATCCCCAAAACCCAATATAATAAACTCAGAACTTAAGGTGTGGTTTTCCTGCAGTGGGGTCATCCTATATTCTCCTCTGTAGAACTCTTAGGCTGGAAAAGTCAGTTTTCTAGCAATTTTCTAAGTTGTGGGAGACCTTGGAGCCCTTTCCACAGATGAGAGTTTACCCAGCTCTCCAGGACATCCAACCCTCTTTGCCAGGCTTGGCCCTGGTCTTCATTCTATGAGCTTCTTAAAATCTTCCCTCTGTTCACTGAAAATGAAGAACTGCTCACCGTGATGTCATTTTTGTTCACCTGTTGAGTTATAAAAATGAACCAAGATGAGCAAAGTCAATACATGGAGTTGGTTTTCATAGACTCTAATGACAGTCTTTCTGTCTACATTTTGAAGAGTTGTCTTGGGGGGGTGGCGGGGGTTGCTGGGCTTGATGTTACCAACTAAGTTTAAACAGAGACAGGACCTAAAGGGTCATTGACCTTATAGCAAATTCCTGTAGGATGTAAGGTCTGGCGCATTAATATTAAACACACTTTTAACTATGCATTGGTTATATTATTCCTCCTTTACCATCCTTTCAAACACCCAGGATTCTTGCAGCCAAAGGGCTGTGAACACAATGCCCAGAGAAGAAAAAGTATAATCAGCAGTAGTTGCTGCTTCTCTTGTTTCAACACTCCTCAGTTACAGGGAGGCCCTGGCTTATGTGTCACCTTCTTCTAGACACTGAGCTTGATGCTAGGCTTGAGGTAGTCCCTCCCTTAGGTATCTACAGCACTCCAGACTTTCCCAACCATATTATTTACCACTAAGTCCTGTAATTCTTTGATTATATTCTCTGTCTACTCCAACAGCCTGGGAGCTCCATGATGGCGAGAACAGTGTCTTATTCGACCTCTCAAATAGTGACTGGCACATATCAGAAACATCAATGAATGTTTGTCGAATAAATGCCTGTTGCTTATTTCTACATCCTCTACAGTTAGTACAGCATCAGGCATTAAGTAGGTGCCTAACATAAATGGCTGAGTGAAAGCAGGGCATTTTTGATGTACTTGGAATGGCTGAGCTCATGATTGTCCAGGGAGGGTATAGAGTGAGAAGAACAAAGGTCACAGGGTAGGCCAGGTCACAGAGTGGGAGCAAACAAGGCAGAGCTAGGAGAGAGTCACGGTGGGAATGAGAACTCTCAGGACAACAGGAGTTGAGTGCCTGGCAGGACAGTGGCAGCTTCCTGGACTTTGGAGATGTTTGCTTCTTTCTTCCTTTGGCAGGACCCAAATGACAAGTAGGAAGCTTTGTGTTTAGCCTTCAATTTCTCCCTGTGCATCCCTCCCACGCAGCAGAAGAGAGATTTCTAAAGACTCTAGAGAGCTAACAAATCTAGAATCAACAGGAGTTAAGGGTCCCATGGAAATGCGGTTGTCACCTAAAGGACAGGAGCTAACTTAGGGACATATCATTTCTCCTGGGGCCACTGACACTCAAAGTGAGTTCAGTGAAACCTAAAAAGCCATTCTGATGCTAGGTTTAAAAAATCATTGTGATTCAAGTTTTGCAGGCACTTGCATGCTACAGTGAGTATTACTTTGTTTTTTGTTGACCTAATGGGAACCTGGAGTCTTTGAGCTGGACAGGTCCCTGGAGGGCAACTTGCCTACTCCTTACTTGAGAGCAGATAGTCATGAAGTCTTCTTCCCCATCACCAGCCCTGGCCCAAAATCACACAGCTCAGCCTGGCTTTCTGCCTCTGCTACCTCCCGGCTCTCAGCCTCCCTGCAGCCTGTGAATCCCGTGATAACTGTTTATGAGTGAGAGCATGTTTTCCAGGTTCACATTTATCTTCCTTGGACTTGGACCCTTGGCTTTAGCTTTGCCACATCAAATCACTTCCACTTTTTTTCCTATGACAGAATGTGGGGATTGCTTTGCTTTACTTGGGCCCTAAACCTTGAGAGACACAAAAAATGAAAGTAAAAATCACACATGATCCAAATACTTAAAAAGTGAGAAGTGAAAGTCAATGTGAAATTTTTCATTCCTTCGATCCTCCCCTCTCCCAGAGAGAACCATTCTTAGCTGTGGGGTTCAGTTCCTTCCCTGCTTCGTCCTGTGCATATAAACACATGTATCTCACACACACACATGCATACACTCACACTTATATACATGCACACATATACACACACATACACTAAACCAAACATATTCACACAAATACCCACTCACACACATATAGGTGCACAGAATACATGCATGCATGCATATATGAACACATACATGCACACACACATAGATACACATCTTCACACACTCACATGTGTATAGACATAAACATTCACCACACTCACATTAAAAAGCTTAAAGAAGATCACAGTGTACAAACTTACTGTCCTTAGTGTTTTCGTCCGATAATACGGCTGAGAAAGGTTTTCAGTCAGTGAATATTAGTTTACTTCATTCTTTTTAACTGCTGCATTGTCCAGTATGGATGCATGATCATGTAATTAATCATAATTAAATAATAACAAATAAATAATAGCAAGTAAAATCTATAAGAAAAGTAAATAAAACAATCAAAATGAATGATAATTTAATCAAACCTTTATTACTTCTGCACCGAAGTAATTTTTATGTGTGTTTTATCACACTCTGTGGTGCAAAGTGCATCCTCACATGGAACACAGGGCAGCTGCCCCTCTGAGAATATGGCTAGCATGTCCCTCCTGCTCTTTTCTTATGTCCTTTGAACAGCCCTGGATAACAAACAGACTTAATGTTACCTGGGAGGGCAGATCAGTGCATGAAGTGAAAATCCGAGGAGAAGCCCTGTCAGAGAGTCTTCTGTTACTGTCTGCTATTGGTGAGAAACCCAAGAAAGAGGACCAGCCCACCTTTAGGAGAGCAGTGATGGGGTCGAGCAGCTTGGACCTGGTGGCGCAGCTTCCTAGAACCTAGAAGGTGGCTCTCCTGCGCGTGTGGACCACAGAGAGCAGCCTGATGGCCATTAGGAACACAGTGTCCTTAGAGGAGTTGCTACATTCTGTCACTCATGTTAAATAGCGGTGAAGGCAGGACTCCTGAAGTCCTAGAGGAGAGGTCAGGAAGGACGCCGTCCCTGTGGTCCACCCCACCGAGGGGACTGCCTTCCCCAGGTCACATAGCTCAAACCCAATTACTTACATTTTCTTTGTTAAAAAAATACAATATAGGTCTCGACAATGTTATTTAACTCAGGTCTGCTAAAACTGAAGCTCCCACTGGGCAATCACCAGCTTGTGATGAGCCTCGGGCTGATTTTAGAGGTAGAAAACGTAAAGGTTTGGCTGGATTCAATCAAGGGATCAAGCATTGCTAGGGTGGAGCATCAAGTGGGCAATGGAGATTGGTGGTCTTTTAAGCCCCCCAACCCCCAACCCTAAGATTCTATGATTCTTTGTAGTGACTACAAGGGGGCATAATCAGGGCTATCTGGGCCTGCATTTTTAATCTGCAAAATATGAGTCATCCAGATCGCTTCAATGAATGAAGTGGGGAATAAGAGTCATGGAACCTTGAGAATGGTACTACTCAGCTGACCTAAACTTCCATCTAATACTTTCGTCTCCCCAGTCCTGGTTTAGGTACAGTTCAATGTCCAACCTGTGCCATGGTCTGCATCTTGCTAAAGATGCAGGACTTAAGTTACTTCTGGAGTCCCCTGAAAATGTTTTACTTGCATTTGTAAAGTACCCCACATGTTGCAGCCACTCTGGTTGTCTACCACAGGTCTTTTTGTTGACTTCCATTGCCTACAAGGTTGCTCAGAAAAGCCTCCTTACCACCGCTGCCTTTTTTATAATTACCAGTGCCCAAGCCAAAGCCATTGCCATGTCTCAGAATCTTCCAGTCCTTGGAGGGCCAGCACAGTGTTGGGTTCTAGGCAGCAGCAGGAAAAAGGTCCTCTTTCCAGGGTTTTGCCATACCTTGAAAGAGGAAACAGGAGCCTCCCCCCTCAAACAACCTTGTTTCTTCTTAGAATCACACACAATCTCCTTGAATCAATCCAGTAGTTTCTACCTCTGATCCTGCCCCCAGAGAAGCTTCCAACAATTCAAGATGGGTGTGTGGCACTTTTCCAGCCCCTCCATCTTCCTTTTCCTCCTCTCTAGCCCCTCTCTCCTCTTGGCCACAATTTCTAATAGAAAAGTTCTTCTGATTTCTAATGGAGACAAAGGCCATGTAATAGGTTTTGGGGACACCTCCTTGATGTGATCTTGTCCTGCATGTGTGGAAAACAAAGTCAGTGAGCTTTCCTGACTCAAGCTGCCTCAGCAGAAACCAACGGGAGCCTAAGAGAGAAATCCGATCTGGAGGCAGAGGTCAAGACTGCAGCAACCCTTTGGCAAGGCCAGTGGACATAGACCAATGGCCCAGGGCTGAGAGTGCCTGCTCTTTTTCCAAGTAGAGCAAATATTCATTTTAGTATCAGGATTGCCAAGACATGGGGCCCAAAGGGAGGAATGGAAAGTAAGAGATTTTAAAGATAAATTTAACACTTTGAAAGAAGGCATCTCAAATGATACCTAAGCAACCAAGGCTGTTACTTTCGCAAATTTCTAGATGTTTTAAAACAGTGATAACTCAGCTACCGCATCGCTCAAAATTACCCAGATTTTCTGCATCTCACTCTGGTTAGACATCAGAAATTCGGATAGGATCTTGGCCAACATGGCATCAAGTTCTGGGAACATCTTTCTGCTGGGGCTACAGAGCCAGGGGTGGATGTCTGTGTGCATCTTATTAACTATTTGGACTCTTTAAAAAGGAAGATTGTGGGTGAGTTGGCACTGAGATAAACTAATTGCCAAGGCCATTTCCTATGGATGGTGGCCCAGACTACAGGACTCTGGATCCACTAACCTCCCGGAACCTCTGAGTCTGAGCAGACGGGAGATTGGAGAGAGTGATTTGGGACTTCAATTGCTTTCCAATTTAGTTCACAGACTAAAAGAGTTTTATTTGGGGCTTTTCTCTAATATCTTTAAACTTCAACTTGCAAGGAGAATTTTGAACTTTATTGCCTCCCCACGAAATTCACAGTGGGTTTATATTTGAGCGACCTTGTATGTTAGACTTTTATTATCAGTGTATCTTATGGTTGTCATTTGATCTTGCTGCAGAACCTCTGATGACATATGTTGGACGATGGTGGCTGGAAATAATTAGGAAGAGAGTAGAATAAGGAGGGAACTTTTGGCTGTGGGTACAACATAGACTTAATAGCTAAGCCCAGTGGGTTAAGACGTACAAAAATCTATGAAATATGAAGCATGTGAATTGGATAGTAGCTCTTTGCTCCTCTGGCTTCCTCAAAGGAGGTGATGCTACATGGAGATGTAGTGAAATGCACTATTGGTGGGCAGCATCCATAGGTCCACATTTCTTCAGCGAGTGGTTAATTTGTGAAAGGTTCTGAGTGTGAAACATTTTGTCTCTTTCTTCTTCCTTTCTCCATCCAGCTGGATGGTAGGTGTCAGTATTGAAGCCTGTTCTGCAGACCTTCCTCCAATAAATTGTTCAAGTCTAGACTCTGTGGATGGGAGTTAGGGAATTAGCAAGCCCATTCGGTTCTGTAACAAGCTGTGTCCACCCACCAGTTTTACCAGTGTAAAGCCGTTTTGTTTTCTCTTCTGCTGGGGTTTTTGTAGTATTTCCTAATTGGCTCAGAAATGGCAGGGAAGAGGTATGCTGTTTATAGGTCCTTCCCTTCAAATTCTCAACCTAAGTGCTAATATTTGTATTTAAATTTCTTAGAAATTGTGCTGCCAAGTATTCAAGAATGCAGTCTGAGTGAGCACCACATCCCCTCCTTCTTCACCATATTAGCCGTGGCCCCCACACCTGCCTGGAGACCATAAGGAAGCCACACCCTCTGCCCCCTCGTCTGGACCCTAAGACTCTTCTCCATTGAACTGCGTGCAAGTGTTCGATCAGGTTGATTGCTTTTTCCTCAACAGTCTCTTCGTATTTTGAAAAGTTTAGCTACAGATTGATTGGTTCTCTTTATTTTCTCGCCTTGTATTTGTCACCTAGTTGTGTGTGTGTGTGCGTGTATGTTTCCCTGGGGGAGGGTACAGAAGGTTCAAAAATGATGTTACCGCCACTGCGACCACTTTCCCAGAATCTAGAAACTGTGTTCATCCTGTATTGGAATAATTAGTAAAGATGTTTTAACTTGGATACAACAAAACACAAAAACAATTAGAAGTTCTGAGAAAAATAGTGATGTGAGAACATGGATCTAAATACTCTCTCCAGAATTCTCTTGAAACAACAAATGAAATACAAATTTTAGAGGGGAATAGGTTCAGCAGCAAACAGCAGCAGCGTCTTTCCAGAAAATTCTAGGAGCTGCTGCCAGCTGTTGTTTAAAGTAGTGCTTTTCAACTCTTTTTGGTAAAAGACCTTTCTTTTTATCTTTCTCTTTAAAAATTATTTTTAATCTATAATAGATTGATACTTTTGTAAAATATAATAAAATTAGTAGTAAAATTAACAACAAAAAAAGACATACCAAATACAAGTTCACATTTTTATTAGATCCAACAGACATAAAGTGTCTGCATATATCCATGATTTCTGTACTTATCACAGGCTCAAAACAGTTTACGGAGCATCATTAATTTTCAAACTGTATTCGCTTCCTAGACTGCTGTAAGTTCCAAGTGTACATGAATTTTGGAGGGGATATTATTCAACCCCCTGCACAAACCATCATTGTTTTGTAAACCTCATTTCAGCAGCTCTCATGTAGAGGGTACAAGACTACTCTAAAGGCAGAGTCGGCCTGCAGTTTCCTGCATAAGAAAACAGCTCCCTGGGGAATCGCGCTTGCTAATTTAGAAGGGCCAGTGCTGGAGGTGAGGTTAGGCTATGTGGCAGCTAGAAGAAGGAGGCACTTTTGGCCCCATCAACACCTCTGGAAGCCCAGCCTTCTAAGGAGAAGTCCATCAGAGTCTTTATTCCCACCTGATACTGGTTGCATTTGACAATGCTAGGGAAAGGGCTGAGCACTGCCATGGAGTGGCTTCCTAAGGGGAAATGTGCCCAACCTACCTACCAGCTGCCACAGTAAGATAGTAAAAGAACCTCTGTGCTGCAATTGTTGGGCTCCAGCCTCACCTCCCTCACTGTGGAGGAGAGACTATTCCATAACGAGATTCGTTCCCACAAAATCCTTTGGAGATGGTCTGATCGTATTCCATGGTCATTCTGATATAAGCCAGCAACCCTTCCCTGCCTCCCACTACACGCTGGTTCCTGGAACAGGCGGTCGTCCCAACCTGGTCAAGAATGTAATTTCCTGTACCTGGTGGCATACATATACTAGTATCTGTGACTATCCTCCCTTTACCCTACATAATTCTTTGCTGCCTATCAAGTGGTACAGGGATCCATTTTGTCTTGCAGCTGCCCAAAACGTGCCTCGTGTGTAAGTTTCCCTTAATAAACTCAGTTACCAGAGTGCAGTGGAAGCCTCTTTCCTCAGTCTTTCCCTGCCCTCTGTGGGTGGAGGCTGATCTTCAGTCCCAGGACCTTTCCTTGGGTCTGTGTGTCCTAACGATTGGCGAGACAGCCAGGAGACCAAAGAAGTGGGTCTTAGGAAAGAAGCATCTGTGGAGAAAATCCTGAGTCGGTCATCTAATTCCATGTGAGAAGGGGTAGGCTTTATGTTAGGTGCACGTGGACCACTGTGCACATGCAGGGACGCCTCCAAAATATGGGCTTCTCTCATTCACTCGTTTGAAGAACTACACATTGCCTACTGCGGCAAGGAAGGGAAACACATGGCCGCAGCTGTGGGGTGGCCCTTCTTCCGGGCAGTTCCGTTTCCTCTCTTCGCCTCTTACCCTTATGGATGTGCTTCACTCTTGCTTATCTCTGAAGACAAGTTTCTTCTGCATCTCCTACCTGAATGGTAGCAACCATAACTACCAACAGCTCCCCAAATTTACAGGTGACAGTTCAGGTGTGGTATAACTTCAAAACCCTCCTGCTATAGAACAATCTTAAGATTCTCTGTCTGTCTCGAATCTCCAGTAAGAAGCCAGAAAAGCCGGCCCAAGAGAATGGTAGGAGATGTTGAGAATGTGGATGTCAGCCATATCATGTGAAACATAAGCTCATGTGCAAGACATTGATGTCAAGACGCAGCAGTCAGTGAAGACCTTGCTCCGTCTGACTCCTCGTTTCCCTTCTATGGTGTCATCTAGTAGTGAGAGCTGCCTCGTTACCACCACGCCAGGTCACATTCCAGGCCACCATGAGAAGTGAGAAGGGAGGGTCTTGGCATGGAAAAGCACCCAGGAGTAAGAAACCGACATATTCAAGATTGACCAGTAAACATATATCTTTCTTCCACTTACTCTTTCCATGTTTCCTCTCTAGACCACGAAATCTTAATTCTGGAATGAGTATTTATTGAGCATTCCTCTGTCTCCACCTAGTGGCTACCCTGGGAATCTGCAATCAGGGGCAACATTCAATCATTGAATGAGTAGAAAGCAAATGGTGCCAATCTGGCCTTGAGATTGAAGGACTGTGTCTTCCAGACCCAAGCGTCTATCTGCAGGAAAGGATTTCCAAAAAGGGTAGACGCTGAGCATGAGTTTGCAAGAGCTACTAAAGCATCTTCAGGTCCTCTGCAGCTCAGGCTCTTCCAGACTTGACTTCTCTCAGTAGTACACAGTGGGAGGCCAACACAAAGCCCACCAACTGAGACACTGAAATAGCTGCCCAGATGCCAGACTGTCTTTTTCTTTCCTTCAGTATTTTCTCCCTTGGCCATCTGGACCCTCCCCATCTCCCCACTGTTGAGCTCGGTGTGCACATTTGAAATTGGAGCAAAGCTGCCAATTTGCCTGCTGGAGACACTGCTCAATATACGCCATCCTCTCAACGGCTTGTAACAGTGATTCTAGCCTCACATCCTCACTGAAACTGATGCAAATTGTTCGAATTTTTGCCAATCCGATAGGCAAAGGTATCTCTTTGTTTACTGTGTCTTAAAAAAAATTACGAGCAGCTTCTGGTCAAGATGGTGGAGCAGGTAAATGCTGCTCACCTCCTCTCACGACCACATTAAAATTACAACTAAACTACAGAACGGTCATCATTGGGACTCGCCTGATGTCTAGCTAAACAAAAGTCCTACAACAGGGGAAAAACAGAAGAGGGCGCCACAAGACTGGTGGGAGCAGAGAGATGAAATAGGCTGGTCCCACAACCACGTCTGGTGAGGATCGGGAAGGAAAGCTTGGCTATGGAATCCCCCCAGGAGGAGCAAAGGGTCCCAGCCCAACACCAGGCTCCCAGCCCAGGGTTCCAGTGCTGGGAAGAGAAATCCTCACAACCTCTGGCTGTGAAAATCAGCAAAGATTATGGCTGAGTGAGACAGACAGCTGCAAGAGTTCGAGATGTTCCTCTTAAAAGGCCCATACACAGACTCACTCACTGACAGGCTCACTCGTTTTGAGCTCTAGCACTGAGGCAGCAACTAAGGAGGCGCCAGGGACACACGGGAAGACACTGAGTTATCTGGCTTCAGGGCAAGGCCTGGGCGGGCAGTTTTCTCCCAGACAGAAGTGCTGGCAGAAGCCGCTATTCCTTTGTTCCCATTACCAGTGTGCAGACACAGGCAGCCACCATATCTGAGTCTCCACCAACCTGACTGAGTCATTGCCCTGCCCCTGGTGATTCCCTGAGATCCCACCCCTCCCAACGCGTGGGCCCACCCAAGCTACTTCCAGTGGCTTTTCCATACAAATGGCCTGTCTTGGCTCATGCTGTGGACTTTCCAAAATCTCTCAAAGGTTCACAAAACTTAAACAAGCAGCATCTGGCCTCAGGGTGCCCTGTACCTCTTGTTAAGCAGCCTCAAGCCTGGCACTAGTGGTAGCCAGCCTTGGTTCACAGCTTGGCCTCTTGAGGCACCTCCGAGCCCAGCATGGGTGGTGGCCATCTGCAGGTTGCTTGGTAACTCTTAACAGGTGGCCCCAGGCAGTGTACAGGCTGTGGAAGAACTTGGCCTGTGGTGGGGCCCCTCCCAGGAGACCCCATGGCCAGCACACCCAGTGGCCAGCTTCTGACATGAGTTGGAGCATGACTTGGGGCTGCATTTGAGAAGGACACACCCAAACAGCAGACTGGGCAGGCACCAGAGCCCTGCTAAAGTGAATCCTGCTCCATAGTGTCAACCCCCCACTGGCCAGTCTTCAAAACCAATCGGCTTGAGGGTTGACTCCTCCCACTGACATGTAAACAACAACTAAGGCTCAACTACAACAGGTACACATACAAGGGACACACCTGGAGCACTGGCCCAGGCTACCAGGGAAGACTGTGCCACTGGGCCCCACAGGATATCTACTATATAAGGCTACTCTACCAAGACTGGGTGACATAACAGCCCTACCTAATACATAAAAACAGACACAAGGAGGCAGCCACAATTGGGAGACAAATAAACATGTCCCAAATAAAAGAACAGAACAAAACTCCAGATAAAGAACTAAACAAAATGGAGGCAAGCAATCTAACAGTTCAAAACATTAGTTATAAAGATGCTCAATGGACTTAGGAGAAGAGTAGATGAACTCAGTGAGAACTTTAATAAAGAGATAAAAACATAAAATTGGAGCTAGAAAACATAAAAAAAAAGAACCAGTCAGAAACAAAGAATACAATAGCTGAAATGAAGAATTCCTTAAGAGGAATCAATAGTAGATTAGATGAAGCAGGTGTTTGAATCAGAGATTTAGAACATAAGGTAGCAGAAAACACCCAATCACAACAGCAATAAGAAAAAAGAATCCAAAAAATGAGTATATAGTATAAGAGACCTCTGGGATAACATCAAGCATACCAACATTGGCATCATAAGGGTACCAGAATGAGAAGAGAGAGAGCAAGGAATTTAAAACCTATTTCAAGAAATAATGACTGAAAACTTCCCTAACCTGGTGAAGGAAATAGACATACAAGCCCAGAAATCTCAGACAGTCTCAAACAAAATGAACCCAAAGAGGCCCACACCAAGACACATCATAACTAAAATGCCAAAGTTTAAAGACAAAGAGAATCTTAAAAACAGCAAGAGAAAAACAACTATTTACCTACAAGAGAGCTCCCATAAGACTGTCAGCTGATTTCTCAACAGAAACTTCGCAAGCTAGAAAGGATTGGCATGAAATATTCAAAGTGACGAAAAGCAAGGACCTACAACCAAGATGACTCTACCCAGCAAAGCTTTCATTTAGAATCAAAGCACAGATAAGAGCTTCTCAGACAAGAAAAAGCTAAAGAAATTAATCACCACCAAACCAGTATTACAAGAAACGTAAAAGGGATTTTTTTAAAGAAGATGAAAAGAAAAAATATGAATAATAAAATGGCAATAACTACACATCTATCAACAATTACTTTAAATGTAAATAGATTAAATGCTCCAATCAAAAGATAGGGTGGCTGAGTGGATAAGACCCTTCCATATGCTGCCTACAAGAGACTCACTTCAGATCAAAAGACACACACAGACTGAAAGTAAAGGGTCGGAAAAAGATATTTCATGGAAATGGAAACAAACAAACAAACAAAAACAAGCACCCAGTAATCTCACTTCTGGGTATTTATCTAAACAAACCCAAAACACTACTTCAAAGGGATATGTGCGTCCATATGTTCATTGCAGCATTATTCACAATAGTCAAGATATGGAGGCAACCTGGGTGTCCATCAATGGATGAACGGATAAAGAAGAGATGGTGCATACATACAATGGAATAGTACTCAGCCACAAAAATGAATGAAATATTGCCATCTGCAACAACACTGATGGACCTAGAGGGTATTGTGCCGAGTGGAGTAAGCCAGACAGAGAAAGACAAATGCCATATGATTTCACTTACATGTGGAATCTAAAGAACAAAAACAAACAAAACAGGAACAAACTCAGATACAGAGAACATTTCGATGATTGGTAGAGGAGAGGAGGGTCGGGGAGATGACAAAGGAGAAGGGATTAAGAAGTACAAGTTAGTAGTTACAAAATAGTCATGGGGGGTGTTAAGAATAGCATAAGAAACATAAGCAATAATATCGTAATAATTATGTATGATGTTAGATGGGCACTAGATTTATTGGGGTGATCGCTTTGTAAGTTATGTAAATGTCTAATCACCATGTTGTACACCTGAAACTAATATAATATTCTATGCCAACTGTTATCGAAAAATAAAAAATTATTTTAAAAATTAAAAATATATTAGCAAGGTGGAGCATCTTTTTCTATCTTTATTTGCCTTTGAATTTCTTATGATCTGTTTGTTCACATTCATAGCTTATTTTTATATTGAGTTGTTTTCTTTGTCTTTAAAAAATCTTGAACAAAATTAGCCCCTTCAGATTGAGATGAGCATTTCCCCATTTGTCTTTTGCTACACCTATATTTTGAATTTTATGTAGCCACTTTATCATTTTTCTCTTCTGGGGTTTCTGAGCTCAGACATATTTTTAACATTTTCAAAAGATAAAATATCCACCTGCATATTTTTCTAGTAGTTTTAGTATCGTATTTTTCTGTGTTTACTCTTTGATCCACCTGGGATTTATTTTGCTCTAAGGAATGAGATAGGGATCCACCTTTGTCTGTGTGTGTCTGCACTTTCAAAGTAGAAAGCCAATTGTCTAAAATGCCATTTATTGATGTTACGAAAATTGGAAAGCCACATGCAAAAGAATGAAACTGGACTGCTATTTGACACCATACACAGAAATGAACTCAAAACGGATTAAAGAGTTAAATATAAGACCTGAAACAATAACATACATAGAAGAAAACATAGGTCCCAAATTTATAGACCTTGGTCTCAGAGAAGCTTTCATGAACTTGACCCCAAAGTCAAGGGAAGTAAAAGCAAAAATGATTGAATGGGACTACAACAAACTAAAAAGCTTCTGCACAGCAAAAGAAACCATCAACAAAATGACAACCAACTGAATGGGAGAAGATATTTGCAAACAACACCTCCAATAAGGGGCTAATATCCAAAATGTATAAAGAACTCATACAACTCAACACCAAAAAGCAAACAATCCAATTTAAAAATGGGCAGAGAACTTGAATAGACACTTCTCCCAAGAAAACGTATAAACGGCCATCAGATGTGAAAAGATGCTCAACTTCACTAGCTGTTAGAGAAATGCAAATCAAAACCACAATGAGATACCATCTCACACTTGTTAGAATAGCTATAATCAACAAGACAAGTCATAAGTGTTGGAGAGGATGTGGGGAAAAAAGAACCTCATACACTGCTGGTGAGACTGCAAATTGGTACAGACACTATGGAAAACAGTATGGAGTTTCCTCAAAAAATAAAGACTAGAATTACCATATGACCCAACAATCCCTCTCTGGGTATCCACCCCAAAAAAATTGAAAACATTTATTCATAAAGCTATATGTACCTCTATGTTCATTGCAACATTATTCACGGTGGCCAGGACATGGAAGCAACCAAAGTGTCCTACGATAGATGATTGGCTAAAGAAGCTGTGGTACATATATGCAATGGAATATTACTCAGCCATAAGAGAAGATGAAATACTGCCATTCGTGACAATACGGATGGATTTGGAGGGTATCGTGCTAGGCAAAATAAATCAGACAGAAAAGGACAAGAATCAAAAGATTTTACTCATATGTGGGACATAAAACAGAAAGCAACAAATGAACAAACAAAACAAACATGTAGACATAGACAACAGTATGATGGTCACCAGAAAAAAGGGGTGGAGGGAGACGATGAAGAAAGTAAAGAGGGTCAAATATATGGTGACAGAAGGAAATTTGACTTTGGGTGGTGAGCACACGATGCAATATATAGATGATATATTATAGAACTGTATACTTTATAATTATATAATATTATTAACCCATGTCATCCCAATAAATTTAATTAAAAATTTAAAAATTTTAAATGCCATTTATTGTGTTTCCTTTATTATTTACTATATTTCTCCTTTATCATATACTAAATTTATTTTTAAATCTATTCTGGACTCTTATTCTATTTCATTGATAAATTTAATTATTTAATTTGTATTTCCTAGGACTTATTCCACCAAATTACATATCTTTGGCAATACTTTTCTGCCTATTCCACATACGTATTTTTCTATTTGGACATTAGCATCATTATGTTGGTATTTTAATTGAAATTGTAATGCATTTACCAATTAAATTAGCAAGAATTTGCATCCTTAGTATGGTATTTTTATACCAAAAAATGATATAGAAATCTATATTCTTAAGCCTTCTTTGATGTCTCTCAGTAGAGTTTTACAGTTTTTAATATAGTAATTCAACAAATGCTTATTGAGCACCTGCTGGGATCCAGCGGTGAGCCAAACAGGCTGAGATGCCTGCTTTTGCACAGCTGTCATCCTAGCGAGGAAGAAAGAAAAGAAGCAAAACACCTGTAAATAAGTGATGTAGTGTTAGATGGTGATTCATGTTATGAAAAATAGTTGAGCAGGGCAAAGGAGGTTGGTGTGCCTGCAAGGCGAGCCTTAGGGGGCAAGTTTACACAGGGAGGTTGATAGGCATTATTGAAAAGGGGCCATCGGTTTTTGACTTATTTATTTGTTCTGCAATGCTGTATGTAGTCTCAGTCCTCAGTTTCATTCTTTAGTTTTGTAATCTACCTGTGACTTGTTTTGTGGGATTTTCGTTTTCAAATTAATTTTCACTTAGTTTTTTAAAAATCAAAGTCATACATGAATGTAATTTCCAAAGTCAAATAATTCTATAAGTTGTATTATGAAAAACAACACTGTCTTATATCCGTTTTCCTCATTTCCTCCTTTCCTGAGGCCACCTCTCTCTATAGCTAAATATCATATTTATACTGCTGCTTCTTCACTTTCGATTTTAGCATTATCTATTAATTTCCCACTCCAAAAGTTAAGAATCTAACCCTGTTTTACAACTCTCACTTGCAACCACCATGCACACACACATGCTTCCTTCTCCTCATCATCTCACTATAGTGATTTTAACCAGCATTTACATTATAATTACTATGTGCATACTTACAAATGCATTTTTCCAAGCACTCCTAGGCAATCTTACATTCAACTACGTGAAGAAATCTTCCCCAACTTACATGAATATTTAGCAATGCCAGGTTTGACCTAGAATTGATCATTTCTGTTTAACTTTAGGTGATCTATTAAAATATAATTAATTTTTAAAAATTTGGAAAAAATAAAAAATAAAATAAAATAAATTTAAAAAAAAAAAAAACTTTTTTGAGGACCAGCATCCCTAACTACTGGCTCTGAACTATCATCTGATTTTCAGCATCTTTTCTCAACTTCAGTGGAAACATTCCTTTTGTTAGCCCAGCACTGTCGCCATCATGCATCCAATAACACTAATCATGGTAGAGAACTCCAGAGTTGTACATCATCATGTCTGGTCCCCAGTAACTACAGTGTCATTTTTGACGTCCAACCACAAGGGCTATCCGCTTTGGGTTCACACTCAGCCACCTCTCTGTCTCTTTAGGTCAACATCCAACATCCATGGGAAACATGTTGGAGACCTCTTTACCTTGGCACCAGCGGGAGAGACAAGGGAGCCTTAGTGGCCTAGATAACTGATGCTCAATGCATTGGTGCTGATATGAGGCCATTGTGTTCTGATGTAAATGCCTTGCTGGAGGTAGGGAGGTGCTAGACTTTTTCCTAAATGGACACCTATATTTACAGACTAGTTACACATGTATTCTCTCAGTTATTCTGCCAAACAATGAAATAAGATAACTATTTGTTTCATGTCAAAGAGGAAAAATCTAAAGCTGAGATTAAGTTATCACAGCTCATCTTAAATCACAGAGCCAGAAAGGGGTGGAGTTCAGCTTAGGACTCTGGTGGTCTGTTTGGTCCTAGCTCAAGGCCACCCCTCAGTTAAGTTTTGCCCTCAGTGTCCATTCTAAGCAGACTAATGCTTGATTCTTGTCTGCTTCGAGTGTTTATGTTTGGTCCTCTATTAGTCTATAAACTCTTGCACAGATCCTGGCACACAGAGGAGATGCATAGTAAATGATGGCTCTCAGTCTGATAACTCTGGAGTCTGGACAAGAGACACTCATTCTTGAAAAGATCCTGAAACACAGCTTTGGACAGGAATTGCAGAAGTCCCATATGTTGGCCTGTGAGGCTGCAGCATGAACTTGTTATTTGTTGTCATTTTTTGGCTCAAAGAGTCAATCTATTTGATCCACCAGGACCATATTTACAATTGCGGCTGCCCATAGAGGCTACTCACAACTTCAGTAATGTAGTTGGCATACACCTCTAATTATTTCCCCTGGGGTTATATTGCCAAGATCTGTTTGTATTTTCTAAGTCTCCCTCTGGTTAATAAGGCCTGCAGAGGTAACCCCCAAGTAAGCTCTCCCCTCCCCAACCTGACTACAGATTGGAAAATTAGGATTACTTTCCTAAGTTACATTGTGAACCATGTGACTCTAGGATGTGTCTCTATCTTCCCAGAGTATGAATCTAGCTGGAGATGTGCCAGGTATGGTCGGCCTTTGTGTGTCCCAAGCAAGAGGACTGGACTTTCTTATTACCTATCCTGACTTCACTGTAGTCCTGAACTGGATAATTGGGTAGCAACCAAAGGCTGCAGGGTAACTCAGATTCAAAAGACTCCAAAGTCTTTGGCAAACTTGTGCCTAGAGAGATGTCCTTCGTACCTCTCCCAGGTGAACCTCAGAATCTGGGGACCAACTAGTCAGGAAATGTTGATAGTTATGGAAGAAGAACGAAATTTAGCCCATGCCTCTGGGAAAGAATTATTCGTCTGTGCTCACATGTCCATTCTCTGCTACACTGCCTGCTTTTCAGAAGTACAAGAAAATAACCTATCAAGCATCCAGTCCCTGAAGAAGCTACCAGGAAGTAATTCATTGACTATGGATATACACAGCACTTAGATCCCAAAGGCTATTTTAATACCTTGCTATTGAGCTCTTCGGGTCACTCATGATTGGGCCTGTTGGCTTCTGTCTGAAGGAAAGAACTCACTGAGCAGAGTCCATAGTTCTTTCCGTCCTCCAGGTGAACGACAAGTCAACAGTTTAGGTAAGTGAAGACATCATTGTCGAAATCAGGCAAATACGTTATGATTTGACAAGAGAATATCTATGTTCATCCCAAAGCAGATTTTATATCAGGAAAACAAAATTTGGCTCAAAGTCAGAGCAGGAAGCAGTTCTCTTTTTTATTTTCTTCGCCACCATAGCTGAGCATTTGGGCTCCTGCAGTCAAGGAGGCCGGGCTACAGAGCTGGGAGAAGCCCAGCTGATTTCAGCCAGATGCTCAGCCCATCTCACAGATGCAATTTAGTCATGATTCCATCTTATGCCTGGGGGGCTAGAATGCCATTGTTAAAAATACATGCCACCTATGGCGTTCTCAGTGAAAAGCATGTTGGGGTCTTCTCCTTGAGGATGATACTGCCAATGTCTCAGTGATACAGGATACTTTTGAGTGCAAAGAAGCTGCCTTCCTTAGCCCTCCAGATGGAGTCCCCACAAGAGAAGGTTCAGTGAGCTCACACAAACACAGCTGCATAAGGCCAGAGTTAGCCCTGGTGGCAACGAGAAGCGACCACCTTTCAAAATGACTAACTTGTTCTGTGCCTTAGGACATGACAAGCAGCCTCTTTCCCAAGAGCTTGCTGTAGAACGAGCCCACCAGTGGCTTTTGAAAGGTTGTGAGGTCTTAATGCCTATTCTTCAAATCTCTCGAATGCACACAGCTGAGGGTAAATGAAGCTTTCTCAGGGAATATGCAGGCAAGGGTAGCTTTTAAAAAGTAAGCCAGAAATATCTTTGCAACTATTTAAACTTATGAAAAAATTAAAATGCTAGTTTAAAACTGTGTGCATATGTGAGAGAGAGAGAGAGAGAGGGAGAGAGGAGATGGAGAAGGGAGGAGGGAAGGAGAGGGGGAGAGAGAGACAGAGACAGAGACAGAGAGACAGAGAGAGAAAATGTTTCACAAAACTCTTTTGGAAGGAAGTGAGCAAAACTACTTGCAGTCCACTGATGTAGTAGACAGAACCTTGGGCTGACCCTAACCAGAACTGGCCTCAGCCCTCTCATTTGTCTGCTCTGAGACTGGAGCACAGCAAATGGATATGACAATCCATCCCAGAGTGCCTCAGAGGAGAAAGTGTGTCTTCCCCACCTCCACTGTGAGCTCCTCACTTCTGGGTCTCAGGAGTAAAGACGGAAACTGCTTCCAGGACCTCTCACTATTTTTAGAATTCAGTACCATGAAAGCATGAAGGTCTTCATGTGGGAAGTGAAAGTGAGAAATGTGAAGAGCTGGAGTCACATGACAAAGATGTGGCTTAACAGCCATGGGAAACAGCAAGAAGGACTCATTTCCTTGACAAGATCTGGCTGTTGGGAGACTTTGGGGTACAGAAGAGAGATAGGAGACAGGTTAATTTCTCTAGGATTGGGGTGAATACTTGTCTCTCTCATTGTAATGTAGGGACCCTACAATGTTTGTGATAATCTGAAAAGTCATCTATGTCTGTTTCTTCTCTCATTTCTGCTTTAGGACAAAAGTTGAAAGCCACCAGGAAATGAGTAAGCTATATTCTAAGCCAGTAGTTCTCAGAACCCCTCACCTCCCCCACAGGGATATATCTCCAGATTACTGGGCTCTACCCCCAGAGTTCTTGACTCAGTTAGGCCTGGGGTGGGGACCTGAGAGTCTGCATATCTACCAAGTCCCAGAGGGTACGATGCTACTGGTCCACAGGCCCCACTTTGAGAAGCACTGCTCTAACCACATGCATCTGTCTGTGGTGACTGAAAGGAGCTAGTTATGAATCCAGTTAATCATTTTCAGTTTGATGCCTTCCTATGTTTAACCCTCCTCATGCGAGATCAGATTTTCTCACCCCATGGATTGTGAGCAGAGACTGATGTATTCGCCTTTGTTTCTTCTCTCTCCCCGCTTCCTCTCTGACTATAGAATGAACTTACTGGCTAGTTCTAACTCATTCTTCAAGTCTCAACTGAGATGTCACTTCTTTCCTGATCGGAATTGATTAGGCACCCTTCTTGGGTGCTCTTGTATGACCTCCCCCAATATACAACATGTCACATTATATTTTCATTGTTTGTTTCCTTTTTTGTCACTCTCATCAGATAGTGAACCCCTTAAGGGCAAGGACTATGTCTGGGAGGTTGCTAGTAGTGAATCTTGGTGTGAGGTAATGCATTCTTGGACTCTAAAAACATTAGAATAAAGAAGGAATAAATAAGAGAGATATTGTAAAGGAATATACTTCTCAGTGCCTGCTCCACAATAGGTATCTGTAAATGCTTATTCAGTTAAATAGACATGTTAACAGAGTTTTTTTGACTGAAGGGATATGGAGGGTAAGTTGGAGAAGGAATCTAACATTTGGTGAGCACCTAATATGTAGCAGACACTGATCAACAGCACAGTAGAAAATGGCATTGACTTAGAGGGGAGTAGGGCATATGAATGAGTTTGAAATTGGTGAAATGGTATTTAAAGTGATATCAAATGCTCAAAAAGAGGTGCGCATCTGGAGATTTATTGATTATAAATTACAGCACAGTAGTTAGGAGCACAGTCAAAAACAGACTCAGGAGGCAGACACATGCCGGTAGTCACACCAAGATCTCATATCTCTTCATTCTAATGCAATGAAGAGGTCAGTCCAGACCTTCCCAACCAAAGAGAATACTTGCAACAAAGGCCAGAGCAGCACAGTCCTGGCCTGCCAGCCCCACCCACCTGCTCATATGTACATAAGAATCAGAAGGGAACAAAGAGGCATCCAGCAAGGTAGTCCTCAGGGTCTCTCCCCTGGGTATCTTGACCTTCCAACCTTCACTTTCTCCTTTCTCTCTTCTCTACTATGGAGAGTTATGACTTGCTAGTTGAAGAGGTTGGAGGAAACCACCGTGGATCTTTTGGTTCCAGCCTTAGGGTGAGAAGGGATACAAGACCTTCAGTGATGAGCTTGAGTGAGTAAAACAAAACTGTCCTGAGGACCCTTTCCTGTGCCATCATACTTCTGCCCTTGAATGACAAGGCAGTAGGTTCCCACCTGTGGCCAGGTCTCATTTAGCTTGATAGGAAAGCTCATGGGAGGCTTGGCTAGAAGGTTTGATGGATCCTGTGCTCTCCCTTCCTCAAATATTGTATTCACACAATTCCAGGGGTCCTGATCCTTTTTTCTATAGGATTGCCCTTTTACTTTCCTAACAGAGGATGGAGGGATGGGGGTGGGCTGCTGAAGATGCTGGTAGCTCAGAGGCTGAAAACCTCAGAGATGAGCTTGTGTCAAGGGCTGGTGCACTTTAACTAACCTGATAGTATAATCAATGCATTCTTTGTTGACAAAGAGCTGATTCATCTATTTTCTCTTCCCACCTGTAGCTGAGGATAGAGGAAATGAATTACCAGGAAATTGGAAACCACACCAAAGTGACTGAATTCATTCTTGTGGGACTGTCCAAGCACCCCACATCTCAGAGTATTCTCTTCTGGGCACTGATGTTTCTCTACATAGTAACTTTGGCAGGAAACAGCATGATCATTTTCCTGGTAGGAGTCAGTTCTCGGCTCCACACTCCGATGTATTTCTTCCTCAGCAACTTGTCTTTACTGGATCTCCTTTTTTCCACCAGTGCTGTACCACTGATCATGGCAAACTCGCTGCAGAACTTTCCCACCATCTCTTACACTTCCTGTTTTGCCCAGCTCACGATTCGAGCCTTCTTGGCACTGGCCGAGTGCTTCCTTCTTGCCATTATGGCTTATGACCGATTTGTGGCTATCTCAGATCCACTCAGGTACAACCTGGTCATGTCTTCTCGAGTATGCATTTTAATGGCTTTGCTTGCATGGATGACAGCCTTCCTGCTCACTGTTATGCCCATTCTGCTCTTTCCCATCAGTTTCTGCGGCCATAATTCGGTCAATCACTTCTCCTGTGAAGCCCAAGCCATCTTTAAATTGCTCTGTTCCAATACCATTTTCCTAGAGGTTATGATGATGGTGTGCGCTGTCATTTCAATGCCAGTCCCTTTAATTTTCATCCTTATCTCTTACCTTTGCATCCTCAGGGCTGTCTTAAGAATCCACCCAACTGAGGCTAGGCTTAAAGCCTTTTCCACATGTGGCTCTCACCTGGTTGTGGTAACCATCTACTTTGGGACACTAATATATATTTATGTGAGACCCCAGACTAAAAAGTCTCAAGATGGAGACAAAATTGTCTCTATACTTTATGCAGCAGTGACTCCAATGCTAAATCCCCTCATCTACACTCTGAGAAATAAAGATGTGAAAGCTGCTCTCAGGAGAGTAACTTGTGGGGCCAAGTCCTGATACCTCAGTCACATGACAGCATGCTGGATAGTAGGACAGCACTAGGGCTTTAGCTCTCCTGGCAATTTTGCATCTGTGAGTGACACTTCTGAAATGAGTAAACACTTGCGAAGCATCTGGATAATGGAAGAAATCACACAAGAACAAAGATTTGATGGCGTAAAAATATAAAACTGCTGCATGTCACATGCATCTTATACTAAAACAAAATGCAAGTTACACATGAGAAGCAAGGTTTGCAACATACGTAACAGAAAAATAATCAATAGTATTTATGTATAAAACCTCTTGCAAGTCGTTAAGATAGGAGATAAATACTCCAATAAGAAAATGGCCAAAGGACACAAACATGCAATTCAGTAAAGAAAAAAATAAACATTCATTCTTAAGCAACAACAAAAATACTACTTTTCATTTATCATGTCAACAAAAATGAGAAACATGTATAGTATTCAGTGTTGGTTAGAGTGCAATGTAACCTTTAGGGGAATGTAAATTGGTACCAATTTTTGGAGAGCAGTTTTGGTAGCTATGAAAAGTGAACATTGGGTGACCCATTTAGTTGGGGAGGTAGATCTCAGTTGGAAGTGGACTTGCCCTCTTCATGCACTGCTCTGAGAGCACTGGGAGGTTCTGCAAGCCTGGTGGCTCTGAAAATATCCACAAGGAACAAGATATTAATCTCCACCTTTTGCAGACTCCCGCAGACTGTACATGTCAGTGCTTGCTCCCGCACCCTTCCCGACATTGAGAGAACCTTGGGGAGGAGAAGGGTGGTTTCTCCCCCAAAGGCAACTCCTCCACCTTTGAAATGGAGCCTCTCAGCAATCTGCAAGAATATGGTTAGTCCTGAACAGGTGGTCTTCTTTATTTAGAATGAAAAATATTTTGAAGACCTTTCTTTTCATAGCCGTGGACTTTAGTCATTGATTCCAGGAAAATATAATGGACCTGCTGTTATGGACTGAATGTTTGTTTGCCCCTCCAATTCATATGTTGAAGCCTGAACCTCCATTGTGATGGCATTGGAGATGGGGCCCTGGTTCAATGAGATTAGCACCCTTATAAGAAGAGGAGGAGACACCA